>NC_057391.1:26049211-26349211 GCF_019320065.1 Cervus canadensis
CAGCAAATACGGTTTGTATGATTGCTGCATTTTAGGGTATTTTTAAAGGTTTTTTTTTTTTTTTTTTGTAACCTTTCTATAGTCCTTTTAAAATACCAATATTACACAAATATTTATGAAGTATCCACATATAATCATAATACATATGTGTACACATGCACTTATATACCCACATGCACAGACAAGACCTTATTAATTCAGATCCTTTATATCATACTTTTGGGGGATCAAATTGATTTGCTAGTGACTAATGATTGTGATTTTACTCTTTCTCATGATAAAGACTGATGTTCTTGGCCTGTTTTACCTTGAACTTGATCTTGTCAAGTGTTAGATGCTGGAGGTTTTATCTTTGCCTCTTTAATTTGGAATTCTTCACTTCTTTTCCCCCTCTAAAAGTTAGAAGTAAAGAATGGATTCTGTGGTTAAATAACCTGAGAGAGATTATAGGAGGAGGAAGTGGGCCTGTACCTGAGTCTTAAAATATAAATAGGATGTGAATGGGTAAAAGTGTGTGGGTCTTTCAGACAAGGGAGGAGGATTAAAAGAAAAATGAGGATAGGATAGAAAATGAAGTATGTTCAAACTGTGAAAAAGAGGCTGACTCTGGAGCAGAAAGTCTGAAGAAATAGGAAGTAAATGTGCATTAATGAGGTATGACCACATTTTGGAGGATCCTGAAAGCTAGATAGAGAAATAGTTCTTTGCTTATAAATTGGCTATCCCTAATGCAAATAATCAGGTCAGTACACGTTTACAAAATAAGCCTTGTGTCAGGCTCCTTGTGCAGAATCATCTGTCAAGCTTGTTTATCTTGATTCATTTTCCTTTATTCCAAGAGCTCATGCTCATTCCAGCCATGCGTCATGATTCACATTGACTAATCTAAGGCACATCCTTTGGGTTTTATTTTGCATCTGACTTTCTAACCAGGTGATTTTTGGAGTGATGGTTGAGGCTGGTAACCTCGCTTCAAAGAGATATTTTAAGTCGTCATATTATGGGTCAGTTGAGAATTGCTCTCCTTCAGTTCTAGTTTTCTCTGTCCTTTTCTGCTTGCCTACCCTTCAAATCATGCATATCAGTTTCCATGCATACATTAGGCAGAGAGATGAAAATATGCTTAAAATGGGTAGATGGCCATGTCTGCAGGCCAGGACTGTTTAGTTGTTCCTCAAGTGTGTAGGATGGTGGCTTATTGAGAGTTGAATAAAACAATGAATACAGCTGTCAACAATATTTTCAAGTGCCCCCTACACACAGGTTGCTGTGGAAAGACGTGGACCGGGACCTTCTGTCGAATGGTATCACCAAGTTTGGGATGGTCAGCTCTTCAGAAATGGCACTTTTCCTTCCAAAGGGAAATTTAGAGAACTGAGTGTTCACCTTTGGCTTTGATGTAAAATTGTATGTTTTTTTCTATTCCCAGGGGACTCCTTCTCACAGTTCCGGTTTGCCGAGGAGAAAGAGTGGGATGGTGAAGCTTCATGCCCCAAACAGGTAAGGTGAAGCTTTGTGTTGAATGTGGGTTGGCTCTTCTCAAGGATAAAGACCAGCATCTTTCGCACTGTTGTTTTTAGACAGAGTCTTCACATAGAGAAGAGTCTAGTACTTCGTGTACAGTTCAGCCTCAGTTACCTAAATTGCTTAGAAAGTTTTCAGGGAGCTTAGATTTTACAAGTTCTTGGAGCTGGAGTTGACCTTCATACCAGCCACTGTGTGAAGTCCTCACACGGTTCATCTGTGACTATAGTTCATACAGACTGGGTTGCAGGGCCAAAGATTATGGTTATGATTTTGAGTGGATTACCTTGCCATTTGGCCTTCGACTTTTTCCCTTTCTGTGAAAATTCCTCTTAGAATTAGTTGAGAATTCATTTTTTTGCTCCCACAGTGTTTTTGGTATTACGTAAGAGAATCCTTAACTTAGTAGTTTTAAATAACTCTTTTATCTATAATTAGGAACAGAAAGCTATAAAATAAGAACAAGTATCATAGTCTTTCAATGAATCCATAAAACCCACACACTTTATTTTCTTTGTATTCCTACCATATTTTCTTCCCAAAGGAGTTTTGATGATTCTCCAAGCAGGATTGCACTGATTCTTTTCATATGAGAGATGACAGGTATTCTCACCCTTTAAAAACACACAGAGAATGAACAAGTGGTGATTTGGCATATGCTTCCCCAACCCCAGGACTAGCGCACACTGTCCAATACAGTGATCAGACTGTCCGCCCAGAGCTTCAGACAGGAGACCGAACCGTAGACTTGATGGGTAAGGTGTGGTCCCTTCCTGCCCATTCTGTTGTCAACTCAATACACACCGTAGGTGACTTGCAATCCCAGGTGGGCTGGTGTTATGTTCAGTTGTTTGGGATGGACATTGACTTATCAGAAAGACAGAGGGGAGGAAAGTGGCTTGTAAAATAACTGCCTGTCACTTTACAAAGAGTACATATTACAACATAGAAAAAGTTGGAAATTAAAAATATTTGTTTTTCTTGAGTCTGTTTGGGATGTACCTGAGTATGGTTTAGAGTTGTAGAACAGTTAAAAACAGATAAATGGAAGAATTTAGTGAAAGCCAAACGGCTCGTGTTTCAACTCCTTTGAACCATGTTGGCTAAAAGAGAACATTTTAATTACCTTGAGATTTTCAGATAATTCTAAGGTTTTTCATTCATCAAAACACTGAGCACTTGTTCTTTATTATATATTTTATTAGATGCCCCTTATTCAAAGATGGGAGAAGGCAATGGCAACCCACTCCAGTACCCTTGCCTGGACAATCCCATGGATGGAGGAGCCTGGTAGGCTACAGTCCATGGGGTCGTGAAGAGTCGGACACGACTGAGCCACTTCACTTTCACTTTCATGCATTGGAGAAGGAAATGGCAACCCACTCCAGTGTTCTTGCCTGGAGAATCCCAGGGATGGCAGAGCCTGGTGGGCTGCCGTCTATGGGGTCGCAGAGTCGGACATGACTGAAGCGACCTAGCAGCAGCAGCGGCAGCATTCAAAGATGAATGAGACAAAGCTCATGCTTGTTCATCACCCTAGGCATTTGCCTTAGCATAGTGGTAGATGACATGTGGTAGATGATCAGTAAATGTTTAGATGATAAATGAAAAAGAATGCAACATAAGATAGTTGGTGTAATAAGTGAACATAATATGGTGGAAGAAATCTGCTTTGGACTGGCAGTGACTGAGAGTAGGAAGTGAAGTGAAGGTGAAGTGGGGTGAAGATGATTTGAATGGGCCCTGGTGGACAAGTGTGGTTCTGGCGGGTCCTCTCTGGGGAACAACAGGAGAATGATGAGATCTGAAAGGCCAGGCTGTGCTCGGAGTTGGGAGCATAGCTGGACTGTGGTATTCTCAGAAGAGGTGGCTTCCAGGGTAGGTCTAGGCCACTTAGTACCAGCAGTTTTGTCTTCACTTTCATCTGGGGCAGTTTAGCATGTAGGTGAGAGCATAGCCTTCAGAGAGACAATCCTGAGTGTAAATCCTAGTTCTCATCTGTAAAATGGAACTAATCATTAAGTATAGCTCAGAGTTGTCATGAGGATTAGACTGGGTTATAAATAAAAGTTCTTCTGTGCAGTTCCTGACACATAGGAAACACTCAAAATTAGCCTTTATTGCTACTGTTACTTGTTCACAAGAGTATTGTTCAGCAAGAAAATGGAAATGGCTAGATTGGACCTCCACAGTTTTGGGAAGGAGGGACTGAAGAGGTCAGAGGTTGGAGGAGGAAAAGCAGTGGGAGGATATTGTGTTGGGTCATGGGATGGGATGTGGGCTGACAGCGTGGGGCCGTGGCAGGGAAGACAGTTCACTGATGGATGAGCCTGCATGGAGGACGACGGAGAATGTCGTCCAGGCCAGACAGGAGACATAAGGACAAGAAAGATTTGCAGGGGCTCTCAGCTCCCCAGCACGATGACGAGGTGAGCAGTGACAACTCATGGAGCAGAAGAAGGCAGTCTTGACCGTGAGTGTGTGGAGTTGAAGTATTAGTAGGACATATCCCAAAGCGAATTCATCACTTCACCGTCATAACTGCTTTGTGTCCCACTTCACTCCTCATTTGGTACTGTTTATTTTTGCTTACTTGAGAGAGAAAAAGAAGAGGAGAATCTGTCTATATATCTGTCTACTACCTATCTGTCCGTCTACCTCCCTCCCTGTCTGTCTATCCTTCTATCTGTCCGTCTACCTCCCTCCCTGTCTGTCTGTCCATCTGTGTGTCTGTTCCTCATGTGCTTCCGTGTCCCCAGTGCAGCTGGTGACATGAGGAAGCAGAGTTGACAGTGGGTCCTGGTGCAGCCCCTGACGGCAGGCGCCTGGCACCGCGGCTGTGACTGGCCTTCACAAGCCTGTGGCTCGTGTGCAGGGTGAAGGGGCTATGGCCTGGCAGTCAGGGTCCCTGCTGCAGCCGTGTTGGCCCCATTTCTTCAGGGGAGTTGGTCCCTCTGATCCCTGAGTGAGGTTTTCAGACCTGTTCTTTGGACAGTGTGGGAACATGGGAAGAGGGAATGTGAAGTAGGAGGAGAACTTTGTAGGGTGAAAAAAATAGGCCCATTATTTTTAAAAAATCATCTGAGGCTTTTTTTTTCTTTTCATTTTACTTTTCAGTTTTGTTGACTAGTGACTTGTTTATTCCATAGCGCTTCCTCAAGCAGCAGCAAGCACTGGGTGACGTGTGGTGGTTCCCGAACAACTGGCTCCTAATGGCGTATATGCCCTCCCTCACTTCCCCCCGAGAGTGCAGTTCTGGATGGGACTCTGTACATGGAAGGCATCCCAGCTTACTCCTAAGTGTTGCTTGATTTGGGCACTTCCGCTGTAAAGTGGCCCCGAGTCCCCAGATGTGGACAATGAGTTCTATAGCTACTGAGGAAGGTATAATGGTCTGATTAGAGGCTGTAAGTGGAGTTTTAGCAGGTTCTTTCCTCACCAGATGGTCTTTATACAGACACCGAGACTAGGAGTCTGATTGAGTTCCTAGACAGGGAGGAACCTTCAGGAATAGATTCTCAGCATCCAGACCGAGTTCTGTGCACACTATGGCAGAGACGTGGGGTGGAGGGACCTCGTTCTAATAGTCAAGGCTGGCTGTGCCCTCCCAGCCTCCACGTCTGCGGAAGAGGAGGCACCAGGTGGCCAGGCTTCACACACCCTCCAACTGTGAGTGGGTATAGAGTTGGCCAGATAGATGTGGAAGCCGGGCTCTCCAGGCGAAGTTAACCCACCAATTACTTTACAACATGGAGCCCAAAAAAGCTAACTCATGGTGGTTATTCCAATCAAACCTGTTTTCAAATTCACACTTTATTATTACAAGGGATTCACTACAGCTCCCTTTATGTCGGAAGGCATTCAGCTTTAGCTCTTTAGGGGACAAACTGGTGATAAAAGAAGGGAAAGTCTTCTTACACAGTGGTGTATGATGATGGCAGATTCTGGGCTCTGAGACGTCTACAGGGAGACCAGGAGAAACCACTGTGCTGGGCTGAAGTGTCGTGAGGGCCTTATGGAGACGGTACCCTGTCACCTGGGCTTGGATGGGGGGTGGGAATTAAAGATGTGGGGGTCGGAGCAGCCAAAGGTCCGTCATTCAGGACACACACACAAGCACAGCCTGGCCGTTCCTCACGTCTCACAGACTCTTCCTTGTTAACAACATACCTGTAGTGTGTTGCACTTGATGTGAACGTGGGGAGGAAGTGTGAGCACTTGTAGCTGGACCGCGGCACGTCTCCGTGGCCCTCCTCTGGAGACCTGAGAGTGGTTAGCAGCTCTGAGTAGTTGGCAGGCATGGTGGAGGGAGCAGGGGGTCTACACGTGGGGTCTTTGCAGACACCTCAGCAGTGGGAAGGCTGAGATTTCCGTTTTGTAATGAGGTAATTGACTCATGTGTTACAGATTCAGGACCACATTTTTCTAGTGGTCTCAGAGATTTTCTTCAAACTTCAAAACAAAGGCTGGCCGTGCTGGCCCTGATGAAGCACCGGGTGTGCCGAGTGCAGGACTGAGGTGGGGCCTGTGTGTGGACTGAATTTCCTGCTCTCCTGCCAGGGCTTGTTTTCCTCCATCCTGTTCCCTAAATACTCTTTCTCTATTTTTAGATGTAGGTTTGTTTTTTTTTCCAGGGCAAGGGGCCACATCTGATGCTGCCAACATTGCTCCCCTAAGAGCTAGCCATCTCCAGAAACTTTCAAAAGGGCAGCTGAAAAGCCGTATTGCATTTTTCGATCCCTGTGTACTTCTGTTGTGAGGCTCGGGAGTTTGAGTGGGTCTGGATTTAGTGCTGGGGCTCTACTTGAGAACTCCAGGAATGACTGCCCACCTCCAGTCATCATAAACCCATCTACCCAGGACATCCTTATAGTGGATCTGAGACTCCATGACCCCTGGGTTTTCTTCTCTAACTTGAAGTCCGTGATCATAGCAGGGGGCACAGTTCTACTTAGACCTGTGACAGTCCTTGGTGGATGACGTGGTTGGTGGTATCTGACTCTAATGTGGTGATTTCACCCACCTTTTAGTTTTTCCCTTCTCTTGGATGGCCAGGGTACCTAGAAGCAGCTGTTAGGGGTCATGAGATAATCTGGAATGCCTTCTCAAATACAGTCAATCTGTGAAGGCATTGCCGGATGGGACTTTGCGCCTGTGAATGGGAATGGAGTCCCAGGGAGTTTTAGTGTCGGCCTCTCACACAGAGCTGCCAGCTGGAGGGTAAGTTTCCACCCCAGATTTCTGGTTGGAAGGGAAGTGTACGCACTTGGACTCCTCCGGCTGTGCCTGTCAGCCCCAAGTCACTGCCGAGACAGCTCTCCACTGCCCTCCCAAAGGCCGGCCATCTGAATATGGAGGAGGTGTCCAGTTATGTTTCATTAAATGCTTTGAATTTTCTCTGTAATTCCAAGAACGTCCACAGTTTCCAGGTTACCATGCTGTCTTTTTTCCTTTGGCCATGCAGTGCAGCCTGTAGGATCTTAGTTCCCTGACAAGGGATCAAACCCATGCCACCCACCCCCACCTTGCCCCGCCCCGCCCCGCCCAATGGAAGCACAGAGTCCTAACTATTGGACCACTGGGGAATTCCCATTCCGTACAGTCTACATTTGAGCTACCCTGGGCAGCTGAAAAGCTGTATTGCATTTTTCGATCCCTGTGTACAGAGTAGCTACCCTGCTGCTACTCTGACCACCTGAGCTGTGGCTCAAGAAGGTGGTTTTTGTTTTGCTTATCTTCATGCAGAGATGATAGAACCATATCAGGTGTGATTTATGATTGGATTACTCCCAGCTAAAGGTCATGGATGATTTATTTATAGTTACTACTATTGTCTTGTGCCCTTTTATTTCTGAAAGGTCATGTGTAATCATCTTGATTGATCAATTTCTCTGTTTTCTGTAGAATTCAGCATTTTATGTGGACTGTGAGTCACTGGTTCGAGCCCTTCAAGAATTGCCTCTCTCACTCCGACTCAATGTTGCTGCTGAATTGGTTCAGGTAGGACCCCTGATGGCTTCTGGAGGCTGGTGTAAATTAGGGCAGAAGAAGCAAACTGAAAAACATCTCCCTGCAGGATGTCTCAGAATCAGCTTTTCCTTCCAACAGGCTGAGGGTTTTGTATCGGGTAGAATTTTGTAAAGTTTTGAGGGAGAACAAAATACTTTTCAAAGTTTTTATCCTGTTTTATTGATACATTTGGAACATTTTAAAGGATAAAATGTAATGGAGTTGAATGAAATGTAAAAGTACAGAGTCTGGCTTGTGTTGCACCCAAAATGTTCATGTGCCAGGCTCTGTGCGAGGCACCCAGGTTACAGTGGTGAATAGATAGACATGGTTCTTGCCCTCATGGAGCTTAATCTGTTGGGAAAGACGGGTATTAATCAGGTTGCCAAATTGCACTAAGTCCTGTGACGGATAAGCACCGTGTCCTATGAGAGTATGTAATAATGAACCTGATCTACTTTGGTATGATGTTAGGAATGACTTTTCTGAAGAAGTTACAAGTAAACTGAGAGCCAAAGGATAGGAACACTTGAGTTGAGGTTTAAAGAAGGGTAACCCGATCAGATCTGTAATAGCAGTGCTAGTAATAATGACAACAGTAACAAAGAGTATTGTGGCTGCAGAGTGGAGAGAAGACTGTGAGAGTGGGGTGGGTGTGTCGGGGAAGTCTGCACATGCACACCCATGCAAGAGTAGTGTGGATGAGGAGAGGCAAAGTGAGTGGCTCTTGCACGGTTCTGGTGAGTAATGCTGTAGCCTGGACCAGCAGTGGGGAACTGGACTTTACCAAGAACTGAACTTCAAAAGTAAAATTACTAGGACTTGGTGAAATACTGGTAGTGGAGCAGGAGCAGGCAAAGAATTCTCGGTGTTCCAGCTTGTGCAACCCAGTGGTAGCTAGTATCAGCGAGGCTTGGACAGGATGAGTTTGTTCTGAGATTTCAAAGTGAAAATAATAGTAAATTGGATGTTGAAATTTATAGTTCAGAATTAAGGGTTAGAAATATAAATTTCGGGGTTAAAACCAGTATACGGTAGGTAAGAGGAGCCACTGAATGGGATAAGAGAGGAAGGGTCCAATGTTAAACCAGAAGGAACTTAGAAATTTCTTTGAGACTTGACTGGATTTTCTTTTTTTTTTTTTAAGTGAAACCCTGGGCAGTACTAAATAGAATCCGAGCAACTAAAATGATCAGTTTTGTTCTACAGATGAATATGATGCCAAGCTTAAACTCACCATGAACTGGTTACCCATCCAATTGCTGTTTCTATGGCACTTAACTTGCCTAAAATTTAGGGCAAGTAGAATTCAGGGCTGGGGGACACTTCGGGGCTGAGAAGTAGAAAGACTGGCATTTGCCTCTGATGGGGAATCACCCTGGGGCTTCTTTAGGCATGTTTGGGGTTGTCTTAATGATAGGGCAAATATTATTTTTCTTCTGGGTGTCCAGAGATGGTTAGAGTTCGGACATACTTGGTTTGGTCCCAGACAATGAGGAGTGGTTAACAGGACCTCATTGGGGTGAAGGTGATGGGGATCCCAGAACTGAGGAGAGAAACAGGGGGAAGTGTTATGAGAAATCCAGAGTGAAGGATGGCAGGCCTTAGGAGGAAAGATATAAAGTAATTACAGGAACTTTGAAAACTTGGCTAAATAGTTTTAAAATACCATCCCTTCCCCGTTATGTAGAGCAGTTATTCTTAACTGTGTTTGTACCTTACTCACCTGGGGAGTGAACAGACAGACAAAAATAATGCCGGACAGCCAATCCAGACCATCTGAGTGATTACAAGATTAGAACAGGGGCCCACATCCCAGCTCCACCCTGCACACTGACAGTGCTGGGTGAGTGTTTAAGTTCGTGTGTCAGGCTCTACTGTCTTAAAAGCCCTGAGGAGTTATTAGCAAACTGGATCTGCTCAGGATGCTTAAATGTACAAGTAAGGGGACAGTGGCTCCAAGAGCAGCTGAACCTCCTTCTGAACCTACCCGACTGCTGCCAGGCAGGTCACCTCGGTCCTCCCTCCAGAACTGTGGTTCTCAGTCGTCTTCTACATACAGTCACCTGGGGGGAGGCTCTAACTCTATTAAATTACAACATGTAGAAAAGTGCACATGTAAATCTTTATAACCATGGAACCACCATCTAGATCAAGAATCAGAATATTGCCACCACCCCCACCACCCAGCCTTGACCCAAAGCAGTACTTCCCTAAAACCACTATCCTGACTCCTAATATTCAAGAGTTAGTTTTGCCTGTTTGGGGAGTTTTTAAAATGTAATTAGATAGAATGTTTTCTTTAGTGTCTGGCAATTTTTACTCACAAATGACCGTTAGTAACATTATTTTTCTTCTTAGTGAATTTGTCCCTTCACCTCTGTATTTGTGCATTTTAGTACGAACAGATCTGATTTACTTATTACTCCTCAGTGCCTTTTACAGACGTCTGCCTCGTCACAGGCTTAAGTGTGTATTCACCTAGACCTGTGGTTCTGTCTGATCTCAGGCCAGTGATGGGAACGCATGGGGCTTTTGATTTCAGCTCTAATCTGGTTAGCACAAGGCTGGGGTGAACATAGTGGGGAGGTGTCCCACATTTACCCCTATTAATTAGAAGGGGTGCTGGGGCAAGCCTGGAATGGTGACACTTTGTAACCTTCCTGCCTGAACTGAATTTCCTACTCCACAAAGTCTGATGGCTTCCTCTGCTTTAGTTCCTGCTTAAGCAAATAGGGCAGGGCTCACGGTTTTAACTCTGATATTGTGCTTCTCTTTCAGACGGCCCTTCCCTTAGAGCTCCCTCAGGTGAAACCAAAGAGAAATAATGACGGCAAAGGACTAGGGATGCAGCTAAAGGGGCCCTCGGGGCCTGGAGGAAAGGGGTCCCCCTCTGAGATGAAATCCACCACCGCTGGCTTCCCCATGTACCCGGGTAAAGACGGCCCAGGATCGGGTCCTTCCAAGGGTTCTCAGAACCCCACTTCCCTGCTGCAGTTGGCAGCAGATCATTTGGAAGAAGAGCTAGATCTGCTGCTTAATTTAGATGCACCTGTGAAAGAGGGAGGTGACATCTTCTCAGACCAGACAGCTCAGGACCTGGAATCCGAGAAAGGTGGGGAGGTGGTCCACGAAGAAGCAGGTACAGTTTTCATTTTATTCCCCACCCATCTTCTTGATTCTGGTGTTTTTGTGAGAATAGCTTCACCTCCATCACATCCCCACACATCTTCATCGGTGTCTGCCATCGATCTGGCCTCGTTCACTGACATCTATTTCTGTGCTCACATCTCCGCTTCCCCCCTGAGCTGACCTTTCTGACAACATCGTTCTCACTCGATAATACTGGCCTTCCAAAGCTGCTACCTGCTTGATTGCAATCTTAAACCTGGGGCTACAAATTGAACTCATGCTATAAAAGGCATTTAGAGCCTTGTGGCCTCAGCTGTGCAGAAGCAGACCTTTTAATCGACTGTCTGAACGGGCCTGGGGACCAAGTCTGTGTGCTTCTTGCCTGCTATTCCGCTTTTGTTTAAAAAGGGGGAGAGTTCCTCACGTGCCCGTTCTGTGAGATGGTGGCCCATCTGACAGGGAGAGGCCTAGTGACTGCCCCGTCCATACACTGCCCTCAGGACCCTCTGATGGCTTTCCAGGATCACTGCTTAGTAAAAAAGGAGACAGAGCTATTGGTCTTTAAGAAACAAAACAAAAACCTCATGAACTGTGAGATTCACCATTCAAATAAATAGAAGAGCAAATCTACCCCATTTATGAATTTGTTTAGGTATTATTGGATCTTCTTAGGGAGTAGGCACAATACCAGAACGTTTCCTCTTATTGGTGGGGTGGGGTGGGGAGTAACAACTTGGTTGATTTCTCGCATGGATCAAAACCCAGGGAGGCATTAACCCTCAATTCTGAGACTAACGTGAAGTTGTTATCATTGCGTTTATTTTCTTAGAACCTGCAAACCCATCTGTGTTGGAAGAAAAGAACGTGGCCTCGGGGCAACCAAGTATATCCAGAAATGTTACCGAGGAAGAGCTTGAAGACTGGTTGGACAGCATGATTTCCTAATGACAAGGAAAGAAAGGGAAAAAGAGAGAGGGAAAACAAAATGAAAACTGCCTGAAGCCAATTTTGGTTGCCTTGTAATGGTGCGCAGGCCCAAGGCTGTCCTAGAACAGCTGGTTTACAAGCACCGCCCAAGCCCATGTGACCATCACGCTTATTAGTGCAGTAGATGCCTTCCTCCATGTTCAACAACATCTGAAATAGACATTTAAGAGGCTCGCTACATTTGTTCTCTGGCTTAGTAACTGAATAGATGCCTTAAGGGCAAGAGATGTTTCAGCCCTTGTTTCCAGTTTCTTCCTCTGTTTACAGCATAGCAGGTGCTGCTGATGAAGAGAAGAGAGTTAAGCAACCAGGCATGCATTTGGCCAAAATAAAGACACACTGGTCTGTAGATTTTTTTTCTTTCTTGTGTGGGGGGCTTTGGGCTATTTGTTACTCCCATGTCCCTTCCCCTGCAGTCAAAGGGTGGTTGGGAATCATCCAGAAGGTGGTTCATTACAAGAGGCCAAGCCGTGGAGTGGTGTGTATGACTTTATTGCAGTGGGCACTTCATGTTACTTAAGGAGATTCACCTAAATAGAGCAGCTCCACTACTTACAAGGGACCATAAAGCGTTGCTCAATTTGGCTTAAGGTTGAGATTTTTTTTTTGAATTTTCAGTACAGTACTTCTAATAACAGCAATTGATAAGCTGTTACTGAAAAACAAAAATCTTATGAATAACTTTTCAAGTGCAGTTCATAAAGTAAGAGAAGATCAACACAACTAAATGGAACTGTCCATCTTGAACATAAACATAAAAAACTTGCATAGCTATATCTAAAGAGGTTTTTAAGGCACTTAATCGATGTTTCAGTGTCGACAAAGTGGTGGTTTTTTTGTTTTCTATTTCTTTAACTGCTTAAAGCTTTTCAAGCTGATTCTGGATACATTCACTAGCAAGTACCATGGGAAAAATTAGATTGCAGTTAAAATGATTTTTTTTTTGTAGCTCAGACCATGAATCACTAGTGGGCTACTGTCACGTGGCATTCAAGTGTTTAAAATTCCAGGTATTATGCATCTAAAACTTCCTGCATCTCCAGCCCTTCCCTCAGTGACGTCATCCCCACACACTAGTTAGAACTGAAAAACGTGAAGACTTTCCACTAGAGCTTCCCTGATGCTGTGCCATCCTTTTAACATTTTGACGGGTCATCTCCCACCATGTAAGTCCATTAAGTACAAAAATCCAAGTCAATTCCGAAATATCACAAGTATGTAATGAACTCTTCCTTGTACGGGAGGCCTTTAGGAAACGGCATTTTTCCAATGTGTTGCAGAATTGTAAGAGAAGGATTTTATTGACCATCCAGAATATGGTGGAGGCGTCTTTCATTCCCATTTATCCAAGCTGATCTTCGTACTGTTTCCGGAAGCAGTCACCAGCTGGGAAGAAATCCCAGCACCTTTCTTGGTACATCTTCCAGACGTAAGATTCCTGAAATAGTGAGAACCAACCACAGTAAGCTGAAACCCAATTTATTTTCCATCTCTGTCTCCCTTTGGGAATATTGATGTGGATGAGGTCCAACCTGCACGTTCTTCCTCACTCTGTTTTCAGCCACTGCCCCCCACCCTCCAGGCTATTTTGGGAGCAAGAAGTCATTTCTCCCTTCTCCTGACCACCACTCCCCGCCCCAACCATCCCAAACAAAAAACCCCCAGTGAAACCAACTCAATGATTGCCACTAAAAATACTTAAAGATTTAGCAGTGAGTTGATCCCGCATCATTTGTAATTGGGAGGAGGCAGAATGGATGAGGAGACAGCAGTGAGTGCCCACTGAGGCAGGGGCCAGGAGAACCAAGGCTAGATACGGATGCCAATTGCCTCTGAGTGTCTGAGCCATGAAGTTTTCCTACAAAGCCAGTGATGTTTGAATGTTCCGTAACCTACCTCTTCCTCCCCTGTTCTCTGCCTTTGTGTGTCTTGTTCATACTTAGTCACAGAATCCCTCTGACACACACACTGTCACATCCAGCCTTCGCGTCCCCGCGTCACCCACATAGGAGGTCGTTACCTTCCTCGCGCTGTGTCTCCCACCCTTCTACTCTGACGCTCCTGCTCTCTGCGGCACCGCCCACTCGGCCTCACACTGTCTTTTTCTCTGTTACCGTTCTCCCCACCTCCGGTGATTCTGCTCAGAAGCAGCAACCCTAAGGGCTTAGCAAACGCCAGTGTGTGCTGGGAAGGATAACCAGGAGACCTTGTAGAACAGATAGGAGTTTGCCTTAAAATTTGACTTTGTAATTCACAAAGAGATGGTTCACAATGCAGGAAGCAGTGGGGAAATGCATGGAAGAGATGGATGGAGTCATTTCTCTACTGAGTTTTGACTTAGGAAGGGGAAGCTCTAACACAGGGGTGTGATTCTATTAGATATTTCTCACCTGTCCCGTGTGCTCTGTCTCGTCTTTATTAATCAAATACATGAGGAAGAACCTGGAACAAGGAAAAAAGCTTTAACAACCGAGAGAAAGACAGTATTAGATACTTTGGTTAGAAAACTATAGTTCATTTACTCAAGTGAACTGGGGAGAGGATCAAATACATGGTTTAGCATCATGTTGACCACTGTACCTTTCAGAATTGGGGAAATGTGGTGTGACAACATACACCATTATTTTCTAATAATAATATACATAAATCTCAAAATGAGCCTTTCTGTGAAAAGAGGCCCTTTAACGGGTGGCTTAGACGGTAAAGCGTCTGCCTACAATGCAGGAGACCTGGGTTCGATCCCTGAGTTGGGAAGATCCCCTTGGAGAAGGAAATGGCAACCTACTCCAGTACTCTTGCCTGGAAAATCCTGTGGACGGAGGAGCCTGGTAGGCTACAGTCCATGGGGTTGCAAAGAGTTGGACACGACTGAGTGACTTCACACTTTACTATCACCAAACCTTGAGCTAGGATCACTTCTGAGGAAGCATTTTATTTTATTTTCATTTTATTTTAAAAAATTCTAATATAAACAATAAAATGGTAGCCGAAACTCTAACCATATAATTTTTAGCTGGCCAGTTTATCCTCTTATAGGAATGCAGAATTGAAATCATGTGTATCTCAAAGATATGTCACAGAAAAGTACTGAGTCTCACTCAGTTGCCCTGATTTTTTCAGAAGTGTTGTTTTGTTGTTGTTTTTCCAGGCAACAGGCGTAGGCCAGTGTAGTTTCACTTGCTCTAACCAGGAGGCTTGTGTCTAAGGTTTGAGTATGTCTCGAACACAGAATCGTGGGAGGCTAGGGCCTGCCTCTTAGCTCACATTATGCAATCTCAGAGACAGCATCCAAGGAAATCGGCCTGTGCCCTTCAGGAAAATGACCGTGAGGCTGGTGAAAGGAAGAGAAAGCGTAGACAGCATCCTTGGGAGGGTGAGGAGAGCCTAAACCCCAGATTTTGAGTTCTCCCAGGATATTCTTAGGTTTACAGTCTCAGATTGTGGCCCACAGTGAAGCAATAACTGCGTTCCTTCCTTCCTTTTATCAGACTAAGAAAGGAAATGTGACCAGTATCTTGTCATATAGGACATTATTGCTTTTCTAGCACATTTAATTCACAAAGCACAATTTTCAGGGGCGGGGGGAAGTTTTAAACATGAATAAGACTGGTTCTCTCCCTTCAAGCTTGCTAGTGGAGGGGCACAGAGAAAATACACTCATGTACAGAGTGCCATGGGAAGTACCTTCGAGAGTCCCAAGTGTTTATCCACGGGCCTGAGATGAGCCACAGGCTCACCTTTTCTAGAAGTACATCCATCCAGATAACCTCCATGAGGATGCAAACAACGATGAACACTCATGGTTTGAGGAAAGGTATGCCCAAGTGATTTTTTTTTTTTAAACCTGTGTTTTTTGTCTTAAACTCATTTTAGCAAAAAGACATTGTTACTTCTCTTTGACAATAACCTCCCTCAGTGGCAAGGCCCATTCTATCCTAAAGAAAGATTAGAGTTTTCTAAACAATACAGGGTAGACACAGAGGGGAAGGGCCAGGCCAGCTAGCAGAGCCCAGCAGTTTCTTTTCTTGAAAATGATGATCACTTACAGAATCTGAATTGTCAGGTGATGTATATTCCCTGCAAATTCTGTAAGTTTCCTAGGCAGTCTGTGGCACACAATAGACTCTGAATACCTTCTGCCCGAATGAGATATTTATTATTTACCTACTGGGTGCCAGGCCTCAGGTGCTGGGATACAGCAATGTGAAAACACACACATCTTAAAGAAACCCAGCCTGGAAATTAACCCTGGAATCCAGCATCGTGCAGGTCAAGGGCCGCCTTGACAAGAGCAAATAGGAATTGGTGGGGAGGAAGGCCAACTGCAGGGGAGAGTGAGTGAGTATTGAGAGAGAGAGAAATTGGAGACTGTGAACAGGCATGCCTTTCCATTTTTTCTGGAAGAGAAAGAAAAGTGGGGCCATTGCCGTTTTTCTTTGTTTAGGATTAGAAAATATTATAAGGTGCCAGGAAAAATCCCCAAGAGAAAACCTGCTGGAGGCAAAAGGACCTTGGGAAGGGATGAGATCTAATTGCAGGTGGAGAAAGCAGAAACAGTCTGCACACATCTAGGAAGACAGGAGAGGCAGGGTATACGGCAAAGATACGGCTCATGGGGACTCCTGCAAGTTCTTTCCTAATTGCTCCTACTTTCCAGAGACCAAGGAGGAAAAGACGTTAGCAGAGCACGAACTGTAAGACGTTCACTGCATTTAACTTACTGCTCTCCCCCCAACCCTGTCCCCCTCTCTGACCGAGGGTACTCACAGGTAGTTGGCTAAGTTGTGCTCTTGTAGGGTATGTGTTTCAAAACCATGAGGGGTCGTGTCAAAGTAGTCATTGCCAATCCCACAGATGAAACATTTAGTCTGAGAAAAATAACAGAAAAGGCATGAGGAGGCGTGACATTACAGGCAGTTGGAAAAAGGGTGATGATCTATAACTGAATTGAGAGATACTGAAAAATATTTCCCTTTCGTGCTTCAGGCTGTTAGTCACCTACCCCACAGTCTCATGTACCTAGCTTCTGGCTAGCGCGGGGTACCTGCTCTCATCTAAGCATGGGGCATGACAGAGGCGGCAGGTGGGAGGCGCTTGGGCACCGAGGGTGGAGCAGAAGAAATGCCCAGAGCTGGTGGATGGGCACAGATAAGAGGACAGGCATGGAACACAAACTTGGGTAGTAGTAGTTTTGCCTAGGGCTGAGGAAGAGCAGAACCTTTTGTTTAAAAAATCCATTTGCAAAAAAAAAAAAATCCACTTGCTGTGAGATACAAAAATGGAGTTGGGATTAGTAGAACGGCAGGTACCTCCATATCCTCTCGTACTTGTTCTTGCTGGTCTCTCAGCTCCCCGAAAGCATCAATAATAAGACCTGGAATTTTAAATATGAGAACAGAATGCTTTGCATAACCTGTTTAGTTGTTCAGAGCAGAAGTCACTTTGTTTAAAAAATAAAAAGGGGGATTATGAAGCTGAATGATACAATTAAACCAAAATCAGAAAAAAACAAAAACAAAACCCACTTGTGTTTTCAGATGCTGCATCCTGGTTAATCACTTTTCCTGGTTCCTCTTATTCCACCTCTCTGCAATATTTGATGCCAACTACTCCTCCTTGACTCTTTCTTCTCATCCTTCCTTCCTTGTCCTGCTGTTTGCAGGGCTGTTACTTTTCTGTCTTCCTTATCGGCTCTTCCTCTTCTAGCCCCTTAGGCACTGATGTGTATCGATCGGGGTTCCTCCTCAGCTTTTCTGCTTTTAAATCTCCACACCCACATCTTCAACCACCACCACTAATGGATCCCATTTCTTTTATTTTTGCATTCATTAATACTTATTTTATATGTCCTTATTTAATATTGTTATCCTATACCATTCCTGATTTGTCTCCTAAAAGACGTATTAGAGTTAACTGCTTGTTGGTCCTCAACACCTGTATGGCTCATAGGTCTCTCGACTTGGCATGACTTAAACTAAATCTATCACCATCGTTCTCTAATTCCTGACAAGCTACTAACATACCAGTACCTCTCCCTGTGAAGAAGGAAAAAACATGTCACACTCTCACAGCTCCTCTTTCTGCTCCTTCCCCACCCCATTGCCTGGGAGGTAAATGATCAGGGCAGAAATCATGAGTGTCCATACTAGCCACAGGAGATACTTAAGAAGTAGAATGAGATGGAAATGATCAATTCAGATTTGGCGGTGAAGGAGGGTGGTCCTCTGCAAGGATGTTCAAGTTTCTTGTACTGCCTGGGTATATCTTTGGCCTTCTATATAGTAGATGTCTAGAAATGTCTTGTTTGAATGAACGAGTAAGTGAATGCACAAACCTCTTTACATAAAACAATTAAGTGATAGATGCAGAAAGGTAAAGAGATCTAGACTGAGCCCCATGCACACAACATAACGGGGAAGCATACCTTGGATGATGGCTAGCAGGATGACAATGACGAAGAAGAAGAAGGTAATGTCAAAAACGATGCGATACATTTCATACGGGTCCCCAGCAGGGTCTTCAATTTCATCACCGATGCCACCTCCAGCTCTCACTCCCACGTACATGTGGAACAGGTAACACTAGAGAAGAAAAATCATGGCAATTTGAGTAAAAGCTGAAGAGTTTTGCCTGCTGTTATGGAGATGGTCCGATCATTCATGTAATTAAAAATATGACTGCCCCGAGGCAGGAGAAGGGTACGCTTCACAATAACACATTCATACTGCTAACTCTGGGCTTGCACCCTCTGCTGTCTATAAAGATGGAGAGACTGCTGTTCCAAGTAGCCTTTAAAAGATAGTTTTTGCTCCTTTTCTAAAAAACAGTTTTGAACTATTGGACACACACATGAGAATTCACTCTAGGTGTGTATAAGATAAAAGGACTTTTGGCTCTGAGGAGGATGGCATAGGCCAGATATGAATTTTATCTCATTTAATTTTAAAGTGCCAGCCTCCAGGAAAATGCTCCCCTCCTCCTGTGTTCTCCGCACACCTAGGAGCGCGGGGCTCCCCACAGCATCTCCTCCCAAGCTGCATGCGTGCACCAGGCAGGGCTCACAGACCAGGCTGCCCCCCCATCCCTCCTCCTGACTGGCTGTGATGGTGGGTTCGGGATGCAAGTGTGGGAGGCTGTCTTAGGGCTGGTAAATAAAAAACCAGGGGCATCACAGGGCCTGAGCTGGTCACACTGGGGCTTTAGGAACTGTAATGTTGCTGTCTCATGGGGTGCTTGCCCTGAGAAAGTATATGGAAGGTTTTTAGCCAAAAAGTGCCTCCATTTTCTGGAGAAAGGATCACAGTTGGGGAGGGGGCAGTGGGCAGTGTACCGTCATTGGTCTCTAATACACACATTCTTTTCCTGAAATCTGGTTCTTATAAATGTCTAGAGATGCTGCTGCAGCTAGGCCCTTCTAGCCCCGCAGAGCTGCCCTGACAGGACCCTGCTGCCCCGACCCAATCCCACTGCTATGACATTTTTCAGATGACACGCGTTCTGAAAAAAGCCCCACTGGCTTGCTGAAATAAACTGAGCACCAGGTTCATGGGATTCTTTGCTCGCCGCTCTCAAAGGCAAAGAATCCACACTTCCGTTAAGATACAGACATAGGTAACTCACATCTTTACACACACGAACGTGGACAGAGGACGGCCCACTTACCTGTGTGCTGCTTCCACCTGGACCCAGACAAGCGATATATCCCACCACTTCCGGACCAGACATCAGTATTCTGTTCTCGTCTCTGTCGCGTGTCTGCACCCTGCCCACAGCCCTGCTCCCCCAGCCAGGCCGGGCGGCCCCGCAGGGAACTCACCGTCATCATGTCATCACACTTCATGTCGGGCTCGTCGTCGTCTTCACTTTTGTTGTAGAACTTGCGGAAGAAGTTGAATGCCACCACGGTATAGAGATAAACCACCACGGCCAGGAGACCGACGGTCAGGACCAACTGGGAGCAAAGAGAGAGAAGAGGAAGTGGGTCTTCACCTTGAAAGGCTGGTGGGAGACTCCAAGAAAACAGGAAAGTGGAACGATGAGGGGATGGGAACGAAGGCTGTGACACTCCAGATGCCAAAAGAGAGATGAGACCAGAGAAGAAAAACAGGCTTCTTGGGAGAAAAGAGTAATGATCAGCTCTTACAGACTAAATTGGGTCCCTGAGATTCGTATGTTGAAGCCCTAACCCTCAACACCTCTGAATGTGACTGCATTTGGAGACAGGGCCTTTAAAGAGATGATTAAGGGCCTTTAAAGGGGTGATTAAATTAAAACGAGGCTGTTAAGGTCGGCACTGCTCTAATCTGACTTGGTTTTTTTTTTAACAAGAAGAGAAGGTTAGGACTCGGGAGAGATACCAGGTATGCACTGAAGCATAATAAAGTGAAAAAGCTGCAGGCCATGGAGAGAGGCCTCAGGGAAACCAAGCTACCCACATCCTGACCTTGGACTTCCAGCCTCCAGAACTGAGAGGAAAATCAATGTCTGTTGTCTAAGCCTCCAGTCTTGAGCACAGTAAGTCCCCTAGGTACGAATGAGTTCTATTCCAAGAGAGTATTTTTAAGTTCAACGAAGTTAGCCTAGATACCCAACTAACACAACTGGCTATATAGTACTGTATTGTAACAGGTTTATAATACTTTTCACATAAATAATGCATAACAGACACACAAAATAAGACATTTTAAATTTTATAGTACCTTGAAAAGCACAGTAGGGCACGCTGACAACTTGAAGGTTTGTATGTAGGGGACTTACTGTATATTGTTACACCAGCCTGGGCAGACTAACGCCGGGGTGATGCACGTGTAAACTACAGAGGGATTTAAGGATGAGGAGTGATTGCACTCTAAGGATGGTTACTTTGGTTTTTTACAGAGAGAGCGATGACCTGAAGCTTCATGATGTAGCTGCTGCTTTTTATTTATTTGTAGTTGTGGTGGTTAGTTTCAGGTGTACATACAGCACAATGATTCAGTTATACACACACCCCCCCTACATATTTATTTTCATATTCTCCCTATAGGTTATTACAAAATAGTGAGTATAGTTCCCTGTGCTGTAAAGTGAGTCCTTGTTTATATTTTATATGTAGTCATGTGTATATGTTAATTCCAAACTTCTAATTTATCCTTCCCTACCCCCATTGGTAACTGTAAGTTCTAATGCTGCTTCTAAAGAAACTACATGAAATTAACACATTTGTAAATCAACTATACTTCAATAAAAAAAAGATAACTGAGTCACACTGCTGTACAGAAGAAATTAACATGACACTGTAAATCAACAATACTTCAGTAACATTTGTAAAAAATGGAAACTACGGATTCCTTGGGCTGGCGGGTATCCATCCCCACATCACAATTTCATAAGTAACCATGAACTGGGTAACTGTCACAGCTTTGGTCAACCATAAACATTCTTACAGTAACTTCAGAGTGATATCTTTCATAATGAAGAAACCTACCTTGGACCTTTGCTGGAGTCATAGGGCCTATTTGTTTCTTGGCTTTTAGGAAGCACCATAAATGAGGACTACAGAAGACCTGCTCATCTGGCCTACACCAGGGAATAGGTGTTGGGCTTCATTTGATGAAGGATCAACAGGATAAAATCTTTGCCCTCAAGTTGCTACACAAAAGGAAGCGGGCAAGATAAGTACCAGAACTAATATATTCAGTGACTTCTTGAACAATGAATTTAGTAACTTATATCTTCAATATCAGACGTCACAGAAAGAAGCTGGTTTAGAAGTGCTAAAGTGCTCTTGGGTGAAACACTTAGCCTCTCTTGAGTCTCAGTACTCTTCTTTCTCACGTGAGTATAACATCTACTTTGCAGGGTTGTTATGAGCCTGTTGCAACACTAGGCACATGGTACAAGCTAGGCACATTTTTTAAAAACCATCTTGTCAGAGTTTAGTCAGCAAGCCCATATAAAAAAATGAGTCGGCATCACCAACTCAATGGACATGAGTTTGGGTAGGCTCTGGGAGTTGGTGTTGGACACGGAGGCCTGGCATGCTGCAGCTTATGGGGTCGCAAAGAGTCGGACATGGCAGTGACTGAACTGAAACTTTTCATTTAAGGTGTACTTTTGCTGTATAATGCCACTAAGCCAAATCAACAAAATGTGAGCTTTCAATATCTGAGTGAAGGGGAAGAAAATAATTCTTTTGATTAAAAAAACATATTGGAGAACTGGCATCCCATAAATCACATTTTGGGAGAGGTCACTTTTATAGGATAAAACTTCCCAAGACACACATGGAAAAATAATACACAACGCTATTTCTCTGCAGATCCCGTAAGGAAGAATTTACCATGCTAAGCAAACATCTGTATCACAGGTTCTGTTATCACCTCCCCAAACTTTTAGCTTTTGTGGCAGCAAATGTCTATCTCTAGCTTCCCTCCATTCTTTTTAGTGTCCACCAAGAAACAACCAAGAAACTGTTGCTGCTACCAGAAGCCTCGAAGAAATAAACCATCATAATATCTGATGATCTAGCACCCTTTCATTTTAGAATAATTAAAAGTTAATTTAACTTTTTTTTTCTGGTTGGAATTTCCATTTTTTAAGGTGTGCAATGTGATGACTTAACGTATGCATATATTATAAAATGATCACCATGCTCAAGTTAATGAACATGTTCAACATCTCACACATTTCCTGTATGTGTATGTTGAAAACACTGAAGAGCTACTTTTAAAGCAAATTTCAAGTATACAATTCAGTAGTTTTAACTGTAATCACCATACTTTACTTTAGATCCCCAATGGCAATTTATTTAATAACTAAAAGTTTGTACTTTTTGACCAATACTGCCATTTCCCCCAACACCCCTTGGTAACTGCTGCTCTACTCTCTCGTTCTAGAAGTTTGCCTTTTTTATTATTTCACATAAAATGACACCATACAGTATTTGTCTTCATGTGTCTGGCTTATTTCACTAAGCATAATGCCCTATAGGTTCATCTATGTTGCTACAAATGACAAAGTTTCTTTTTTATGGCTGAATGATATTCTGCTCTATGTCCATAACAAATTTTGTTTGTCCAGGATGGATATAGGTTGTTTTCATATCTTGGCTACTGGGAATAATGCTGCTATGAACATGGGAATATAGATATCTCTTCAAGATACTGATCTCATTTCCTTGAGAGAGAGATATATACCCAGAAGTGGAACTGCTGGATAATATGGCAGTTCTATACTGAATTTTTTGAGGACTTGCCGTACTATTTCCCATAATGGTTGTAATTAACTTCACCTTCTTTTCTCCTTCCTCCCAGAAAGATTTAGAGATGTGAGGGAACATGTCTCATTCATGCGTGGATTTGCACTTAATGAGGAATAAAATGCTAGGGAGTTTGTTGACAGGAGGAGCAATTTGGGAATTTTAATGAAGGGATTGACCCTGACAGTTCTGTAGTAGACAAACTGGATACTGATGAGACTGGATATAGAGCAATGACTATACAGCTATATATAGACATACACACAAACATGTATATATAGCTATGTATGTCTGCATGTAGCTGTATATATGTGTGTAGATAAATATCTATGGGGCTTCCCTGGTGCTCAGACAGTAAAGAATCTGCCTGCAATGCTAGAGACCTGGCTTCGATCCCTGGGTCAGGAAGATCAAAGGAATGGCAACTCACTCCGGTTATTCTTGCCTGGATAATTCCATGGACATAGGAGCCTGTCGGGCTACAGTCCATGGAGTTGCAGAGTTGGACACAACTGAGCAACTTTCACTTTCATAGATATCTAAGTCATTGGTTCTTAATTGGAAGTGTGTAGGCTACAGTCCATGTGGTCACGAAGAACTGGACACGACTGAGCAACTTCACTCCCTTACTTCCATCACAAGTACCTAGTGACTTTTCTAAGCACATACACTGATCTAAATGTTAAAGGTTTCTGAATCAAAGTCTTCTGCCTTTTAATTGGCTGCAATTTTGCAAAACCAATTACTATTCATTCAAGCGTTTGACCATGAAAGGCGCATTATACACTACAACACATATCTTCCTGTCATACACTAGTGTACTACCTGTTATTGGTTATGATTGTTCCTATCCATATCTTGGTCCCTCCCATTCTGCACCAGTATAAACCCCATACCTGTTTGCCATTGTGAGTGACAGATGACAGAATAGTCCTCAGAGTCTTGAAGCCCATTGCAATATCCAGGAGATGAGCAGCGAAGAAAAAGTTGTTGTAGTGGCCCAGGACTGACATGGTCGTGTACCAGGCGAGGTAGAGAAAGGACTGGGGAGTGGAAGAAATTGAGCAGCTTTTCAGGCATTCATGAAACCCACTTTTTCTCATCTTGGGCTGTGAACTGACCCAAGAATTGCCAAGTGAAGCCCCCCTCAGCCTTATACTACTGCATGAGAGAGAAGTGTTCCCCCACACCCTAAGGCTGTCTGTCTTCCACGAGAACTCCCTGCATCTTCCTGGGCTGCCTCCATAGCTTGTTACTTTGTGGTATCTAATGACATCCCTAGACTTGGGGGCACAGGATTTCACTTTCCCAGCTGCCATACTTACATTGTCAGTAAAAACAACTCCCAGCTTCCAGACATGGTACTTCATGTCGATGGAACTTAGCCTAAAGGGGAACAAGTCATTTCAAAACTTATAAATGTCAAGATTTAAGTGTTTAATAAGGGAAAAAGGGTGTTTTTTTTTTCTCTCGGGGTTTAATAAATCTATAAATACAGTTCTGAGCTTTATGAAGTTGTATGTGTTCACCATGAGAATGAGTGGCTGAATCACACATCCTGAAATTTTAATGTCTTTCTCCTTCAGCTCTATCAGGCATGAAGGCTGTCTTTACATTTTTTTAAAGCAGTATCCCCCCACTGCCCCAATATATTAGAACCTAGAAGAAAGAGTTAGGCTAAACCGGAGCCTGAGCCAACAAAGATGATTATGAGTTTTGCCTCCAGCATAGGGAAGACAACTGGAAAGACAAAGGGTCTAGGCAGCCAGACTCTGAGATTTAACTCCTAAACTCTGTACCATGACACCAGGGAGGCCGCCTCAGCTTTGGTCTCTTCCACTGGGCTAAAGTCAAGGGCATTTTTGTCCAAACCCAGGAGTTCAGCAATGCGTTCTGCTCCGTAGAGATCTCCATATTTGTTGATCACCTAAAGCAGAGAAGAGAACAGGGTGAGCTCAGGTCATGCACCACCATCAGTATTTTCTCCAGCCCCGATGTCTCCAGAGCTGTGTCACACTCTGGGCTCTTTCAAGGGGTTGATATGAATCAAAATGCAAAAGGAAAATGAAGAGAAAAAATTACCCCCATAGAAAACAGAAGCAATAAAGACAAGTGAGAACTGCTTTTCTGGCTATCATTTTGGAAGGGAGGGAAAAACCTAGTACCTAGAAAAGTGATTGTGTTAAGCTGTTTAAAGCATGAGTATGGGAACTAAGCCCCCAAATGACATAAGTTCATATAAAACCCTTTCTGTTGACTTACTCTCCTTGTGATACCATAAAAGCAGCATTAAATTGATCCATGTTTGTAAATGGAGAACTTGGGAGAAATTTACATTTCTTTGGAGGTCATGGAATTCCCTTGCCACCCTGACAAGACATACCTTTCTCTTTACAAACTTATCCCAGTAGTTATTAGGAAAAGATCTGAAAAAGAAAATGAAAAAGGAGATTTTCTTAACATCAAGGCAAGCACATCAAGAAACTTGGCAGTTTTCGAGTGTCTGGACCTATGATCTTTTTGGTTTTTGTCCTGTTCATTGAAGAATTCAAGACTTGATTGAAGTTCAGAGTCACCACAGGTCTACCAGATTTCTGATCTCACTTTGTGGTGAGTTCTCATCTGAAGCACCGGAAAAGCTACTTTGCATTTTCTACTTCAAAATTATGGTTAAGAGCCAGGAAACACATGCAATAAACCTTCATCAAGTGCCCACTTTGGGCTTCCTTTGTGGCTCACCTGGTCAAGAATCCACCTGCAATGCGGGAGAACTGGATTCAACTCCTGGGTTGGGAAGACCCCCTGGAGAAGGGAAGGGCTACCCACTCCAGTATGCTGGCCTGGAGAATTCCATGAACTGTATAGACCATGGGGTCGCAAAGGGTCGGACACGACTGAGTGACTTTCACTTTCACTTCAAGTGCCTACCTTACAGCAGTACTTGGGGTAGGTGCTGCAGTCACAGTGGTGGGAAGTGTGGACAAAGTCCCTAACTCTGAAGCTTCCAGTCTGGAAATCCCTATTAGCTAATTTACATGGGGGTTTTCCTAATGGTGTGTTCTTCTCCTCTCTTCTCCATTCCAGCATAATTCTGTGGGGTACGGCTTCCCCCTTCTCCAGGCATCAGATCCCTCTCTCCTTTGGAAATGGTCCCTACACCATCCAAACCTTAAGCCCACGAGGGAACTTCTTCTGCTAGGCAGCTTGTACCAGCTCCACTGCAAATAGCTTCTTATTGTTAGAGTCAAGAAAGAACTGTTGCTTCCAGGTGTGTTGGCAGAAACCATTTAAGATATTTTGCTCCTATCTGGAAAGATTAAATGTTACCTGAGAGGTTCCATGTGAGTCTAGTTTGCAGCAAAGAAACCTCTGCCCTTGATGCAAGCATTCTTACTAATGCCTTCATTTAAGTCATTCTTGTTAGCTCTGGAACACAACAGTCTCCTACTCTATAGAGGCCACCCAAGTTGGTGATGAGGAAGGGGGGGGGGGCACCCTCTGTCCATGGACCTTTCAGAATAACCCTGAGCAAATGCCATCTCTCCCATGACAGGGCGGCAAATCTTTAAAAAATTTTTTTTGGATATTTGAAACAGTCTCACTCTTAAATGTCCAAATGATTCTTAAAAACAAAAAACAAATGCTGGGCTTACAAAGTAAACTGCTAATAGATTTTATCTATGGAAGATGGAAATAGTTATTCTGATTTTCTTCTTTGTCCATTTTTCTGCTACTTGATATTTTTCATGTCCTATATTTAGAACCTAAAATAAACAAAACAAAAATAAGCCACCCTTCCTCTATCCACACTGATGTCTCCTTTCTCTTAAATCTTATACAAATGGTCTGTAACATACAACTCAGCCTTGGCCACATTTTGGCATAAGTGGAGGATTCCACAAGTGATGTTGAAGGGCCAGTGACAGAAGGCTGTGGTCAAGCCCCTTTCATAGATGTGATCTTACTTTGATCTGAATATTCTTGTCCCCTGAGTAGACATGTAAGCTCCTTCAAGGTAGAAAGCATAATTCCACTTGGTAATATTCCTTTAAGTGAGGGGTAGGCAAAGAACATTCAGAAAGGAAATGCATAAATAAGTGATACATCTGTATGTGAATGGTCAAGAAAAGTAACATAAGAGGCTCAATCTCTTCGAAATTATGCACAAGAAATTAGCAAAATGCACAAGAAGATGTTATTACACACCTACCAGATTAGCAAAGTTATCTGAGGACAACAAATGCTGACAAGGAGGCCGAGAAGCAGGAGCTCTCCCAGGGTGCTGGTTTAATGTAAATCAGGATAAATGTTTGCAGATCCCACTAGTCAGCAAATTCGTCTCCTGGTGTCTGGTCTACAGAAACTCTTTTACTTGTGCACCAGGTATAAAAATATTCTCTAGAGCACTGTTTGTAACAGCCACTAGTTGAAAACAGCTCAAGTATCCACTGTCAGGAAAACAGCTAAATATACAATCATATACTCACTGAATGGAAAGTGCCACAGTTTTGAAAATGACCAGTTACAGCCACACACATCAACCTAGCTGAGTTCTTGAATGGGGTGCTGAGCAAATGATTCAAGTGACAGTACAATGAGTATAGTTTGATTCCATTTATATAAAGTTCAAAACTAGTTAACATGAAACCACATGTTTAGGGACACATACCTAAGTGGTAACACTATACACTAAAGCAAAACAATGAGTATCACTAAAATTAGGAGAGTGGTTAGCTGGGGTCTGGGGAGGACAGGGAGGATAATATCTAAGACTTCAAAGTTTTCATTGATGTTCCAATTTTAAAGATTTGTAGTTCATTTTATTACTATATTTTACAATAGATATGCATTCTATATCTTCTTCTATATGTATTTAACAACATAAAAATATGAAAGCTCTCTATGACGTAACAGTTAACTTTAAAAAAAGGTTACAAAGTACTACATGTACAATGATACCATTATTGTGAAGAAAAAGGTTCATTGATTGAAATGTTTTAAAACAGCTGTTCTCCTTATACATGCATTTCCCTATTCACGGGTATTTTAGCCACTTCAAATAAATGTTAACAACCATCCTTGTCAAAACAGTTTAGTGTACTTGTCTCATTATCTCCTGAGGATAAATTTCTAGAAACTGCACTGTGTTTTTACTGGGACTCTTAGGCCATATCATCTTGTGCCACAGACACAAGTGTTAACTGATAAATGATCTTTCTTTGGTAAGCTTTCTGTAAGTAATATTCAAACTTTTTGTACTATAATAACGAGGGTTCAGAAATGAGTCTTAGTAGTTTCCCTTAGTTTTAAGTGGGGAGATTGGTAGTGACCTGGAGGCAGAAACGTGCTTTTGGTTTGCAGGCTCTCACCTTTTTTCCCCTAATAGTCGAGCCTCCCCTTACTAGGGACTATTTTACAAAGCTCAGCAGTGCCTTTGCAAAGCTGCGTCTCTCAATTTGCTTAACTAACTTTGGATAAGCAGCATTTTCTTCCCCCAAGGGTCAGGGCTGCTGCTTCTAGACGTACATATTTTATTGGTGCAGCCGTGTTTCAAAAGTTACCTTTGTTTCTATATTCAGCCCTGTTGCTTTACTTTTCTTTCAGCACATTATCTTACGGCTCTCATTTTCCCTATTGTGAATATACTGGCATTAGAGTATCACCTTTGCTAATGGTTAATGGTTGTTTCTTTTCTAAATTTTTATTGTGGTAAAATATGTATAACTTTACAATCTTAATCATTTGACTATATTTCCTGTGTTGTACAATATATTCTCGTAGCTTATTTCACACCTGAACGTTTTTACTTCTTACTCTTACCCCTATATTACCCCTCCCCTCTCTCCTCTCCCCATTAATAATCACTACTTGGTCCTTCTATCAGTGAGTCTGCTGCTTTTTTGTTAGATTCACTAGTTTGCTGTATTTTTTTAGATTTCCACATATAAGTGATACCATACAGTATTTATCTTTCTCTGTCTGACTTATTGGTGATGGCCATTTTTTTGTTTAACAGTGAAAGGAAATGTACAGCCATGTGACATCCCGGGACTGTAGGAGGTAGTGTTCTCATCAGTCTACTAACAAAGAGGAAACTGAGGTTTAAGAACTTGATTCCCTTGCCCTAGGTCACAGAATCTCAGTGAGAGAGCTGGCTCAGTCCTTTACCTCTCTGCCTCCAGAATCAGTGCCTTTTCCTACCACATTAGCAATTATACACATGCCTACCAAGAAGGCAGGCTTAACGCCACAGGTCTTAACATCATCACCCAGATGATCCTATTTTAGCTGCCCATGGAACTGCTTATTAAATTATATTGGGAGGAGTTCTGGTATCCACTAGGCTATCTGTTTAAGGAGAAGACTTCTGAGACAGTGCTGTCATAGAACTGCTGTGCCATTTAGGGATCCTGAAGAAGCTGATCAGCTTGATCTCCAAACTCCTCGGCCAAGGAAACACTATGACTCAAACATGGAAAACTGGATTAAGTAGTATTGTGCTGGACCATCTGGTCTTAATTAAATATGCTCAGCACTTTCTGATAATATCCTCTGTCTGCCATTAAATGCATAGCAATACACACAACTGTTTGAGGAACAAGATGCTACTTTGTGAAAAGGCAGGGGAGAAAACAAGTCCCAGAAGTCAAAGGAAGGCTTATATTAATCAGTCTCCAGGGCTGCTGGAAAAGGTATTATTTACAGTAGAAACTCCTTTTTCCTTTTTGGGGTGGGGGCAACTTACGGCGTGTTGATTACCAAGCGATCCCACTGCCCCTTGATGTCATCTTCAGAAGGCTGTTCAGTGATATACAGGCCATCAAACTCCAGCTTCCTGGCGATTTCTTTTTCTCTCTTGAATACCACCAAAGGGACCTAGGAGCAGGAAGACACTGTACTCAGAGCAGGCTTTCTAACGACAGCATCCTCTCCCATGCATATCTCACAAATGGGCCTTCCAATGTCAGGGCAGCAATCTCTTTGCAGTGGGATTCTTAGGGTGCCTCAGAATCCTTGGACCTTGCGGGTCCAAGGCTAAATAAATCACCTCTCACTCCTTTGGCTCATATACCTCCCTCTCCAGAGCTGATCTGATTTGGGCCAGCCTTCAAACAGCTGACAGTACGACCAACTGGACTTTCTGGCTTGTGCTGGTGAGAAGGCCATATGTAGATGAATCACAGGGCTGAATAAGTTAGGTCTCCTAAAACTCTTAGGCTGGAGGTTGACCAAGATTTAGAAAGGACAATAAACTATTCTAGTTCAATCAACTATATTGAACAGCTGGAATAATACGGTAAAAGTTCCAGCTTCCTTCAATGGCTAGGGTCATATTCTCATGTCTTTGAAACTTGGTTAATGAAATATGGCTTAATAGTTGGAATGAGAGGATTCACTGGGCTCTGTATACAGTCTTTTGCTATTGAAGTTTTCTTCCTGACGTATCTTCTGGGAAGAGCTCCTGCCCGGCATACTTACTTGCTCTCCACCATTGCTTCCCATTCTCTCATAATCACGACTTTGCTTCTAGCCTAGATATGGTGGCACATTTATAAAGACCTACCACAAAAGAGGTACGTACACAGGAAATACTGGGAAAATAACCCACTTGGCCCAACCATCACACAAACTTTAGTTAGTAAGGTCAGAGGATACCACTGGAATCTCAGGATATAAGAAGGCAGGATAGTCAGAGCTCCAACAAGCCACAAAAGCTTAATTCAGACAGAGCCAGGGCTTTTCTTCAGCTGGGAAGCTACTACTTACTTGGCAACATCCCTGAGACCTTGGTCTCCAAACTATTTCTCCCAATAATGCTTTCTCAAATCTCATGATATCTCCGCCCCTCACACTGCTGCTTTATTTGAAGACAAAAAGGCAAATTTTTGATAATGATTTGTAAAGAGTTACTGTGTACCCTTTTCCTCTCCTTTATTTTTAAAATTTACTTTATTGAAGTATAGTTGATTTACAATGTTGTGTTAATTTCTGATATATAGCAAAGTGATTCAGATATATGTATGTATATATACATATGCATATATATATACATACACATACACACATTCTTTTTCATATTCTTTTCTATTAAGCTTTATCACAGGCTATTAAATACTGTTGCTGCTTACCCTTTTATTAAAACAAGGAAACAACACTGAGGAAATAAAAGACTCAGGATACGAAGGTGGCAAAGGCTGATCATGAGCACTGCACAGGGCAGAATCAGTAACTGCTGCTGGTTCACGGATGATATGGGAAGAGAAGCAGAGAAAGCCAGGAACTATATTCAGTATCCTGTGATAAACCACAATGGAGAAGAATATGAAAAAATGTGTGTATGTATGTGTGCGTGTGTATGTGTATCTATACATATACATATACATGAATGAATATGAATATTCATATATATGATTGAAGATATGAATGAATCATATATATGTATATATATATATATATATACACACACACACATGAATGCATCACTTTATTGAATACCAGAAGCGAACACACTTCTTCGCCGAGGGTTCTGACTAGCCTCAGAGCGCCTGGCAGCTCACCTTTAGGCAGTAGTAGCCCACCACGCAGACTAAAGAGATGACGGTGTGGATGACGGCCAGGGCCCGCAGTGTCGGCGCCATGTAGCCAGTGCTCTCCTGCAGGACGAAGAACACCACCGCTTCCTCCTCTTCCTCGTCATTAAAGGAATTCCACAGGTTGGCAACATCCTCTGTCTCTTCTTCTAAAGGTTCTTCGGTGACCTGGCCCAAGATACACACCCTCTTAGAAACATCAGAAAGACCTCTGCCACTAGGCTCTCCCCATATACTTTATATTGCTGGCATCTACTGACTCCATATTACCTGATGAGTGAATAAGGTTTTTAAGTACTTTATTCCACCAATATTTTTAAGAGACAAATCCTCGCTCTTGAAAATAAGCCCCAAATTTAAAAGTTAGGAAAGTCTTACTACATATTCTACAATCCCTTTGCTGCAGGAGGTCATCTTTGAAATGCTATGGCCTGGGAGGAGACTTAAGACAAACACTTATGCACAAGTGCACACATAGCACACACAAAACATTTCTGTTCTTTCTTAGAGGCTGTTAACATCATAGCCATCCTTACACAGTGACTCTCAGATCAGCGCCTTTGAAGCTGTCACCCTGAAGGTCCTGCTGCCTGCTGGCTGTCTGCACCTGCGTGCCTGTCTGAAACATTTCAGTCTCAATGTGTTTAAAGCCAGACTTCACCATGCCCTTCGACACATTTCCATTTTTCTACCATGGACAATAGCAAACCATTTGTTTGTCAAATGCAAGACTGATGTGGGTAAGAGCATGTTTTACAGAAATTAGATCTGTGGTTTTAAATAGGAAGGGAGAGAGGCAAGTGACAACAGCCAGTTAAAGACTATGTCAAGAATCCAGGACCTATGACACTCATTAATTCATTCAACTAACATTTATTATGCACCTACAGTGACAAGACTCACTTACCAATGTTTAAAATCTCCATTTATCTTGATGAGTCCCTGTCCTCCACATCCAGAAACCAACTTCTATTCATTCTTTCTTTGTAACAGTTCTAACATATGGGTCAACTACCATGGCTGACTGTTACTTTTATTACTCACAGAACTGTAGTTATTATTCAGTTTGAAATCCTTATAGCTCCTAATATAGGGTCTAGCACATTGCAGACATCCAACAAATATCTGAAGAATTAAGTAACAACTAGAACAATCCTGAACGACTGAAATGGTGCCCTAACTGGCTTCCCTTGCAACCTGTCTCTCCATTCTCTCCGTTGCTAAAGACAGTATCCTTTTTTAGAAGCTAGTGTCTTAGAAATTTCCTTAGATATTAGAATTTTTGCTTAAATTAAGAGCATAACTCCTTTTACTTTTTAAAAAAGCATATAATCTATTCAGCAAATAGCCCCCAAATGAAGTATCACCTTGTAAAAGAGCAGGATGAAGTTGATAGCGAAGGCTACAAACAGAGCAAGGAACCTCAGGTTGTAGAAATTCCTGGCCAGGTAGTGCTGAAAAGAAAAGGACAAGCAGAAGTAGGAGAATGTTGGCAGGGGGAGGGACCTTCCCTCTCTCAAACAGAGGATCTTCTCAGAAGAGGTCTACACAGGGCTAGTCCTACTCTTCTGTAACCACTCATCCAGGACAATCCTGGCCTTCTTACGACTTATTTGGTGGGGGATCAAAAATGATGATTTTTTAAAAACTGCTTAGAATGATGCTCAAGGGAACCCTGCTTATTTTAAACCTCAGGAAACCAAATGCCTAAACATACCCTTAGCACAGGTCTCAAATGCTGCTCTGAAGGGGGTGGGGGTGGGTGTGGGTGTGTGTGTACTCCACAAAGGAAGTAGTCAATTTGGAAATTATGAGTGATCGAGGCCCACAAAAGAACCCTGCAGCTCCCACCCTAACTGGAGCCAGACTATGGCCAAGAGTCCTTGTCCTTTGAAAGCCACAGCCCAAGCTCCCCTGCCTCTCCCCATCCCCACGCCCAGTGGAAACACCAGCACTTGAGGACAGGAATGGTAGCTGCCTGCGGGAGTGCTCACTCTCCGTGGAAAAGGCTCCCACCAGTGCTGCTGGGAGGGTGTGGTCCTGGCCTTTGGCAACTGTGCCTCAGTGGGCAATTCGCCAGAGAAAGGATATTATAAGCTGGGCTGAGGACCTGTGGAGTAACAGAGCTTTTGAGAACTAGTATGACAACCTAACACACCACAGGAATGTTCTTTCTGCATCCGAATGATCTCACGACTTCTGAAGTTTCTGACTGGCAGGGGTCAAGTCCCCACAGGGCACACACACATAAAGCTCTCCCTCCTGGACAGCACAGGGCGGAGGAGCCGGAGGGCTTGCCTTTCCCCTTTTCCTTTCCTGCTAACTGGTGGCTTAGATGGAAGAGAATCTGCCTGCAATGCCGGAGACCTGGGTTTGATCCCTGGGTTGGGAAGATCCCCTGGAGAGGGGAAAGGCTACCCACTCTAGTATTCCTGCCATAGACAGAGGAACCTGGCGGGCGACAGTCCATGGGGTCGCAAAGAGTCAGACATGACTGAGTGGCTAACACTTTCGCTTTCTCTTACCTCCAACACAGAAGGGACAAGCAGGTAATCAAGGAGAGGCAAGGAAGAGGAATGAGAAAGATGAGGAAGCACAACTAATCGGATGGTGAAACAAAGTCAGTGGCCACCTCTCTGAGGTCTGCCCGTGCCAACGCCCGCACCCGAGTGGGACCAGGGCCAGAGTGCTTACCAGCAACTTGGTCTGATAGATTTCCAGCCCTTTAAAGAAATTGGCCATGAAAGCTTCAGGCTTCTCAACCTTCTGGCCACACCGTCGCTTCTTCCTTTTGGTCACGTCTGCCCACAGGGCCTCGGCCTGCTCCTCTTCTTTGGCTGTGTCCTCTTTCTCTCCATCTTCCATGCTGCAGGAATGGCAAAGCCACTCAGCACAGAGGGCAAAAGGAGGCCTGATCCTGACAGGGAGACTAAAGAGGAATCTGGGCTGAGAGGGGTGGGAGACATATTATTCCCTGAGGCCGGGAATCTCAGGTCTTAATTACCTGCTTTGATGAGTCATGGTCACAGGTGTACATATATAATTTAGTAGGCTTCTGAAATTTGCCTTACCAAACTTTTTCCCCTTCAGAAATATTGTCCTTTATTTTCTGAGCTTTCATGAGAATTGCCAATAGTACCTCTTCCAAGATTGTGTTAGGAATTAAATGAAGTATTGCATAAAAGAACTTAGCAAAAGGCCTGGTGTGTAGCAGTTATTCAGTAATTACTATCAATAGATAGCACTATTACCAACATTATATGAAGCTGCTAAGTGTGAGTGTTTGATCATTTGCTTGGTCAGATGGTAAAACCCTGATCTACTATTTGGACTGTAAAGTGAACACAATTATTAGAATGTGTTTATTGTCTAGCTGGGGTAAAATGAAATGTATCCACCCATGAAAAGATGATCAACATCATTAATCATCAGGGAAATACAAATCAAAGCCACAATGAGCTATCATCTCACACCTGTCAGAATGGCTATCATCAAAAAGAACAGAAATAAATGCTGGTGAGGACATGGAGAAAAGGGAACCCGTGTGCACTGTTGGTGGGAATGTAAATTGGTGCAGCCACTATGGAAAACAGTATGGAGGTTCCTCAAAACACTAGAGAGAGAGCTACCATATGATCCAGCAATCCCACTCCTGGGTACATATCCAAAGAAAACAAAAACAATAATTCTAAAAGATACTTGCATCCCAATGTTCATTGCAGCAGTATTTACAATAGTCGAGATATGGAAGCAACTGAAGTGATAAGTAGAGGAATGAAGAAACACACATACACACAATGGAATATTACTCAGTCATAAAAAGGAAAAAAGAAATGTATCCAAAGCTTGCACAATATCTGTTCCTTTTGTTAACAGAACTCAAGCTTCCTATTTACCATAGCCACAGAATAGTAGATAACATTGAAAACTATCAATCATAGCAATAAGAGTAGTTATGAAGAACTTACTCTGCCTTCTCAGACTCTATTTTGCCTTCTGTTTCATGAGCTGCTTTCATTTCTGCTGCCTAGACAAAAATAACAATCAGTTAAACTTTCCTCAAATAAATATGTTCATGATGATGAACCATATCACTAGCCACTGTACATGGTCACAAATCCCAATGGCTCTCTCTCTTTACGCTTTGGCAGTTCTCAGGATCACGGAACATAAGTGTCCTCCTATACATTACATGGCTCTGGAGAGATCAAAGATTTTAGGCTTGAAAATCTCTCTGCTATTATTCAATCTAAAGAGAAAACTTGTGCTAGGACATTGCCTGAGCCCTGTGGCAGTGGTCCTACTGCTTCACGGGGTCAGGTAGAGATGGAACACAAGTCATGGCAGGTCTAATCCAGAACCCGCTTCCATCAGAGAGCATCCCTGCCCTGTCTTCAATCCTCTTCCACTACCCCACCCTCTCTGATTGATGACCATGGCACTGAGAATAAAATTCAAGCTCCTTCGTGTGCTAAGCTGTTTCAGTCATGTTCAACTCTGTGACCCTGTGGACTGTGGCCCGCCAGGCTCCTCTGTCTGTAGGATTCTCCAGGCAAGAATACTGGAGTGGGTTGCCATGTCTTCCTCTGGGGGATCTTCCCGACCCAGGGATCGAACCTGTGATTCCTGCATTGCAGGCAGATTCTTTACTGCTGAGCCATCAGGGACGCTCTCAAGTTCCACACTAAGGCCTTTAAAGCCATTATGATTATGGCTTTTCTCTCCATCTTCACCTTGTACATCTGACTCATTTCCAACATGAACACCTAGACCTCCTTTTCTTTCCTGAGACATGCTTCCCTGTACCAGAACCTTAGCACAAGCCATATCCTCTGCCTGGAATATGACTGTCCTGATTTTTGATGTGCCTGCCATTCTTCAGGACTTGGTTCAGATGACACATTTTCAGATGCACCTTGTGCATCCTATTTATAGTAGGGCCCATAATCACTCTGTAACACACAATCTTGTTCATTCATTTCAGCACGTGCTCCAAATGGTAATTATTTATTTGCTGTCTTCTTCCACTAGAAGTTAAGCTCCATGAAGGCAAAAATGTTGTCTCTCTTATTAGCCAATGTGTTCCCATATCCTAAGAATACAGCTTGGCATATAGCAGGCCTCGAATGAGTCCCTGTTATGTTTCAAACTCTGCTCTAGTCCCTGGGTTACACCAGGGAGCAAAAGAGAGTAAATCAAGTAATACTGTCAGAATGTTTATGATTCTGAAGCTTCCTTTCTTGATTCTCCACACCTTTCCTACACATTTCCATAGCACTGACAGTCCTCCTTCCTTGTCCTAACTTGTCCAATGTCAACCTTTTTCACTAAATTATAAGAACAATGCATTTCTCATTCACCATTGTATTCCCAGAGCCTAAAACAGTGATAAGTGTACATCAGCTATTTGGTAAACAGTAATGTAATTCATGAATAAAGGTTGTCTTTGGGCTCTGATCTCTTCACACTTTGCTCCATACTCTATTGCTAGAATGATGTTGTGAGTTGGATACTGCAACATCCAGAACTTTTGATGGCCAAAGGGCTCTGAATTCTTGCTATCTTATTCACTCAATCTAGTCCACTAACTCAAAGTCCAAATTGGATAGTGGGGGCAACACAAGGATGAAAATGTCCCCAGCATGACAAAACTACTGGGCACTGTGCTAAACTCTATGCTAACATCTGGATCTTTCAGGACACTGCAGACATATGACTTCATCAGGAAGGTCTCCTTTTATGGTATACCTGGTTTTCTACTCTTTCAGTTACTGAATGAATCCATGGGCCTTGCAAACTAACCTAATAAAAGATGTGGAAGCAAGTGGCAGGTCATGGATCACCCTGTTTGAACTCTTACAATGTAAACTGGGAGACCATTCAGCAATTAGACATTGAGACAACCATCTAAGTCTCATCTCTTCAGACATGACAAAGCTGGAATTATCAGATTAGGGTCATCATGGAAGAGCTGGTGTCTGATACAGTGTCTGCTCCTAGAGAACTGGTATCAGTCTTGATTGCAAGGTAGAGTGGCAAGTCTTTTTCTGGGGATAAAGAAAGGTGACAGAGACAAGTCATGTGCTTACCTGTGCCTTCCTCTTCTTCCGTACAGTACTCTCTAAGGTAGGGGTTTCGTCCTTGCCAATAATCTCAGAGAGGTCACCCAAACCCACTTCGGGCCCATGCTTTAAGCCACCTTCTTTCTTTGGGTGGAGTCCAAAGAGATCTGACATGATGTCCGCATCTCCCTTCTCCCCCTTTACGAAGTGCACGAGCTCCGTGGTGATGCCTGGCTCAGGCACTTCTGCCCTCTCAGCTTCCATGGCATCATCGTGGATACCAAACTGGGTTGGGTCAGGCATGTCGCCCAGGATCTTGGTGACTCTTATGTTCTTCGCCCCTTCTATGAGTCCCCCTCCGAACACTGTGCTCCAGAGGACCTGAATGATTCCTCCCACTATAGTGAAGAGCAAGTGGAAAAGCCCCACGAACAACGTCCAGAAGAAAGAGAAGAACACCTTCAGCAGCTCCTTGAAGGTCATCTTCTTTACCTTCCTGTACTGCTTCCTGAGGTTCTTCAGGGTGGCCCTCTTCAGAAAGTTGGCCACGTTTCTCTTCACCGAGGCACAAGCCATGGCAAACGCAGAGGCACATTCAAAAGACTTCTCCTCCTCCTCCTCTTCACCCTCCACTTCTAACACATAAGAAGAATCTCCGTCTTCCTCCTCCTCCTCGTCTGGCCTGTCGGCTGAGTCAGATTCCGAGATCTGCGATGCTAACTGCATCTCAAAGATGGTGTCCTCACAGAAGTTCACGAACAGCTCCATCTTCTCTTGCTCCCCGCCTTCATTGACAACGTCAAAGATGAACTGTCGCTTAGACTCCTTCACCTGGGGCTTCTCCCACTGAGTTCGACTGGACTCACTGATCTCAAAATAAACACGCTCAATTTTCTTGGCCCCACCCATAATCTCAATGCGTCCCAGGTATGGTTCGAAGTAACTGAGTACACTTTCTGCTGGGTCCAACAGACACTTAAGGCGAGAGTCGTTTGGCATATGCTCAGAAAGGTTTGTCAATAACACTGCCACATTAAACCCTATGTCCTTGGCTGGCTCATGGAACCGGTCAACAAAATCGATGTAATTAAACATGTCATTTTCATCAGCTTCTGCGCACGAAAGGAGAAAGTCTATCTCCGACTGTGTGTACTGCTTTTGCCCTTCCATGGCCTTCTGGAATTCCTTTTTGGAAATGATTCCTTTCCCATCGGGGTCATATTCTTTGAAGGTGTCTGAGCTGGTTAAGTCTTTAAGTTTCAAGAACATGTCAAAGAATTTCAAGATCATTTCTACATTGGTAGATGACTCTACCAGCGTGTCAACCATCTGCTTGCCAATGGTTCCATTTACCACATTCCCTGTGAGGCAGGTTCAAAAAGACACACAGATACATAAATAAACCCAAGTCATCATGGAACTGGTCAGGCAGACATTTTTAGAAGACTTCTATCCCAAATCGGTCAGCTCTCTTTCTGACCGTGATGATCTGGAAATGGGTAGGAGGGAGCAGCAAGCCATAAAGACTCCACCACTAGGAGCCAAGGGGGAAAGAAACATGGGGAAGGAGGAGATGGCCACGCCAGTGCCTTCTACCTGGCCTGGGGCCTGCAGAGTGGCTTTGTTATCAGGTTATCAGGGACACATGGGGATAAGTGGTGCCCCTCTAGCCCCCTTAGACCTGGGAGGGTGCCCAACTAGATGGCTGGCATACACACTGGCAGCCAGATGTATTGAAAAGCAATGGGGAGAGGAGAGGATAGGGAAGAGCAAAGCTTGGAGGTTTTCCCCAGTTCATTCTGGCTTTCCCACTGATACAAAATGAGTTGGTTTCAGGCTCTGTCCATCAGACCATGTGCCCCTCACTCATTTTCTTTTGTCTGTTTCTGAAAATTTGGTTTTCTAACCAATGTCATCTGGCATCAATGACCTGCCAGGCGGATACTCTGCGTGACTAGTACGGTTAGTGCTCGGACCAGTGACAGTCGTGTGAACGCCTAGTTATTCCAAACAGCCCAACCTTCCAGGAGGGACAGAAGCATCACCACCATGTCCTGAAGGAGATCCAAGAGTTCCTTCAGCAGCTCGATCTGACTGGAATCCTAGAACAGAAACAGGAGATACCCCTGAGCTATCTGATCCCTCAGCAAAGTACAGGGCAGCGAGCAAGGAGAGCCTGCTCTGGGAAGGTCAGGTGAAGGCTGTGTCCATCTCCAGAATGAGTTCCCTTCTCATGGTGGATGCGGACAGCTTAGCATCCTCTCTTTGTAGCATCAGGAGGCTCGCTGTAACAGGCCTCATCCAGAAGAGTTCCTTTACAGTTTTCCTTTTATTAGCACAACATGTCAGATACACCAATTGTCCAAAACACTGAACAACCCAAACCACCAAAGACCCGTTAGGTATCTCTAGTAGCTTAAGTTGCCATTTTTCATACTGAAGAATTACCGGTGAGCTTTTGGGGAATACATATTGCAATCCAATTAAATGATCAAGGTTTCAATCACCAAATGGGTTCTCCTTTTTTTTCTTAATTTAGGTTCTCCTGATTCTAATCGGTGGTGATCTGGGTACCACTCGTCCCTTAAAATGTTGTATCATTGAGGCTATTCCTCCGGATGGTTTTGATACCAGTCTGTTTGGTTTTCATTTCAGCATGGCAGACAAAGGCATTGCCAAGTGGGCTCTGGGTTTGATACCTGTGTCACAGAAGGGAAACAACCCTTGGAAGGTCTGAGGTGGGGAATCTGAGGGTGAGATTAAAAATACGGGTTCTGGGCCACACTTCTTTTACAGACTCTCTCTCACCAGGACACAGTTCTTTAGCTAGCCTTTCCGATTTCAGAAGGCTTTCCTCCCACCTTTGGAGGGAGTCACAGATATCCACAGAACATCACAGAAGTGTACACTGTTAGAGCTTGAAGAGCCCTCTGAGGTCATCATCTATTCTAACTCCCAATATTTTCTAGATGATGAAAGTAAAAACCAGAAAGGGGAAGTGACTTCCCGGAAGACACCCATGAGGAGGTGGCAGGGTCAGGATTTTGCCTCTATGGGCTCTGCACCACACTGCCCTGCTGGGTTGACACAGCAGTGGATGTATTACTGCCAAACTGGCAGCCCTCCCAAGAACTCTCTCTTCCCATAAGGCCAGAGTCAAAAGGGGAAAAATGAAAGGGGTAAACAGCACATTCCAAAAGAGAGAGGCAGATGTGACAGCCTTGAAAATTTTAGATACACATTATTTACATGAATGCTGCCAATGGGACTCTAATCAGCCTGAAACGTATCCTGACGTTCTCCCTCATGTGTTGCCATGGAGAGAGGCGATCAACTACTACAGACACTACATTTATTTGTTCGTATAAATGCTCTGAGTGATTCCAATTCATCTTGCCAGAGAGATGGGGAGTGAGAAGGAAAGGCAGAGATGGGGAGTAGGGGCAGCAAAGGTTGAGAGAGAAGGGAGATGTGAATTAGAGACATGCAGACATTGGACAGATCAGACAAGGTGGTGGATCACGTTCATAAACTGTGAAACAGTGACAAGGAAGCAAAAGGGATCAGCACCATAAAAAGCAACTGTTGAGGCAATGATGGAAAGGGTAGGTGGGTGGGACACAAAGGAGGAAGCTGTGTTCATGCAAAAGCCTGTCTGGGACCCCCCAGGAGGTGCTCATTCCCATCTCCCATTGAGGCCCTCGTTTTACAAGTGAGATCTGATCTGCTTGGCTTTTCCAGGCATTTGGTCAAGCAGCCACATCCACAGTGGGAAGACCATGGCGTGGGGACTGACCAAGCATTTCACATCAGTGACACATGGGGAACGGGGAACAGGCCACAGTACCTGAGAGAGTTTCATCTGCATGTTAGCAAATACATGGAGGAAGCCGACCACTGCGTCCCACAGTCTGCTGTGAGCCAGGCTCTGCTGGTTCCCAATGCACGGGCCCTGGGGAGAGGAGGACATTCTTGTCTCACTGAAGCATCACAAGCTGCTCTGAAATTTGCCTTAGTAAGGGCATCTGACATCAACTCTTTCCAAATGTCACATATCTTGTAGCTCAATATTTTCCCAGGTTACTGATTACTTCTCCCCCAACTCCATTGTGTGCACCCCACCCCCCAACCCATCCTAAGATCCTATTTCTAGGAAAAGTCACTAGGAATTTCACAGTGTGGTGATTTTCAGAGATTTTCTTTAGCGTTTGTTCTTATGCTAAAGAACATTATTTTAAAAGTAAATGCTCTGGTTGAAACAGGGCTGAAGGGTACTCCTGCCAACTCCAGCCCCCAACCTTGGCCTAAGAGGGGTTCTGAGGAGTTTCAGTTTGAAAGGAGCACAATTTGAAAACGAGGCCCCTGTGTTTCCATCATTTGCAAGGCAAAGCTACTCATTAAATGTGATGACCACATGGCTATCTACTCAAGTAAAAAAAGTCTGAATTATGAATGTTAAACTACTTTCAGGATTTTCTTATCATTAACCTACACGTCAGGTATATCATTTCTCTTTTCTAAAAGCCAAACAGAGGGATGACTTGATGACCACTCTGCATTTTCTACGTTAATAACCTTCCCTACTTTTGAAGATCATTATTGAACCACTGTTTCTTTTTAAAAATAAATCACTTGGAATTCTTCTGAATGGAGAGTTGTCTGTTCTTATTTATTTAGCACTTATTTACATCAGTATGGACTTGACATATTCATTTTATGCTTTGGGTTATAATTCAATATTACTTTATTTACATTATTTTGTAGCTCTAATTTTTCTAAGTTTGGCCATTGGGAGCTCTTTCAGTTGGCTCCTGTATCCCTTTGACATTCCTCCACCATTATTTTTTAGCATTTTCTTGCACTATTGGATTCTCCAGGCTCATCTTGTATGTTTCTTGCTCTAGTTCTAGAATCAGTCATTTCTCTAAGGAGCCTTATTTCCTTTCAATGGAGAGTGGTGTTAGGAACCAAGAACTGGGCTCTAGTTGTATTTGCTGCTACTGGGGTATCATTTTTTTAGGGGTTCATGGCTGACAGAGCAGCAGAAATATATGTGCTTTACTAATACATGTATATACACATATCCATAAATATTTTCATATGTAACCGTTTATATCTATGTTAAGATGGACATGAGTTTAGCATATGGGTGTCTCCAGCTCTCATCCATTCCCATAGGGATCTTCTAGTCTCTTCTGCTTGCTCATCAGTGAGAAACCTGGCTCATTTCCATTATATTGGGTTGGCTAAAAAGCTCATTCAGGGCTTTCTGTGCAATTATATGGAAAAATCCGAATGAACTTTTTGGCCAACCCACTGTATGTATGGTTTCAGAATTATTAACACGTACCCACATGGGAAAAACTTCATCAACCAAAGTGCTTATGTCAAGTTCTTCGTGCCTTTGGTTTTACAGACTGTTCTCATTTCCAAAGTTTCTTAGGCCAGCATCTTACTCTCTACCTCTTCAATGAGACTATTTTATATATTTCTTATACACTGAGTCTTCTCTGTCACATTCTGCTTATGTTCCTTATGCTTTTTCCTGTATTTTTCTACCCTTTAATCACTCTCCAAATCACACAATCAATTTTCAAAAGGAACACTGATACTAGTGTTCTCGTATCAAGTTCTAGAAAAGGCTGGGCTGAATTCCCAGGGAAGAGGTAAGTAGGAGAAATTTTGCCTGCATCCCTAAATCAAGTAAGCATGTTTAAAATTCACTGTTCATGTACACTTGGTATATGATCCCGAGATGCCTCTAGATTCTTTTTTGAAATAAAACTGATTGTTAAAGAATCTCAGATTCACCCCAAATAAGGGTGAATCTTCTTTTACTTTTGGGCTAAGTGCTCCATGGAATTTTCTGGAACTTAGGATGGGTTCTGCAGAGAGCAAATCAGATGCTCATCAATCTGTTCAATGATCTTCACAAGTAGTTCACATGCTGTGAAACTTCAGATTGGTCACATGTTCCTAGCTGTATCTCCCTATGTTTTTACAATCCTTGAGTAAAGATGGATCAATCTCTTCTTGAACTCCTTCTTCTTTTCAAGTCTTAGTCTTGTGTTTCAGTAAGCAGATATGATCTGAGTATGCCAGTTGGCTCATCATATAGATCTTAAAAAAAAATCTTAAGATTCCATCACAGAGGACCATGACATGATTACTGATTTTACAGCAAATTCTGCCTGAGGACGTCCTCTACTCCTTTCATGAGACCACTGCAGGCAATGAATACATAATGCTGTAAGATGTAATAGCAAATGCTGTAAGGTGTAGACATTCACCCTGAAAGTCACCTGTTGATTTGCCTGTCATTGTACTTAGTTTATGTGCTTCTGAAGTTCCTTTTCCATAGAGCTGATTTCTGACAAATGAGTAGGCTCTCATGAATTCTGTTTTTAACATCAAAGCTGAAGATAATATCATTTGTCCCTTTATTCCTTCATACTATCAGTTATTTCTCCGCTCCACTCTCCATGCTCACTGAACACCCATGACGTGCCACACATGCCAGAAATGAAGAATTTTGAAACACCTAAGAAATTTTCTGTCTGCAAAAAATTTCAGTCTAGGAGTGAAAGCAAAATGTTAATTAGATCAATGCAAATCAAGTGTGAAATACTATATACAAGTCATAGTGGGGTCCATAAACTACAGCTTTTCATAGAGTGTAGGTACTATTGGTTCCTGTTTATAGATAAGAAATACTGGGCTTATTCCAGCTCAGGGCTAGAGCTGGATCCACAGTCCACATGTGCAGCCAAATATTCTGCAGGGAATACAGAATATGGGAATGTTAAAAATGTTCCCTTCATTTGCAAGTAAACATTTCGTAGCACATACCTGGATGTATTCTGTAAGAGAATTGAAGATCTGCTTGGTGACCGCCAGGGCTTTGGAAAAATTGTGCTGTCCAGATTCATCAATGATGTCCTTCCCTGAGTAATACCAGTAGAAATCACTGATTGATTCCTAAGAACAAACAAGGAGAGTTTAGTATGTCTCACATATCAGTAAGTGAAGCTAAATCTCATGTTCAGGAAGAGTACAAGAGCATTCTATATTTCCGTGACCACTTTGTTACGACAAGAGCCTGGGACTCTATGAAAAAGCACAGAGACATCCGATCCCAAGCATCTTCTAAGTACAGATACTTCCCCTCCGCAGGAAAGAACAGGTGAAAGAGAGGACAGTGTTCAGCCGGAGCTGGGTGACCATGTTATAGGACAATTTATTCACAATGCAAAATGTTAAAGATAAATATGATCACCCAAATACTCAGCAATATAATAGCTGGCACTGTCAGTACCAGGCACTGTTCTGAGCACATTACATGTATTAAACCTCTTCATCTTTACTACCACCCAGTGAGACAGTACACTGCTCATTTTATAGATGAGGAGAATGGAACACAAGGAGGCTCAATAGATTGCTCCAGGTCATGAACTGGTAAGGGGCAGAACCACGCTAAGAAATCAGCAAAGAGAAAAGAGAATCCTTTTTTATGTTTGTGTAGATCTTCTTGACATTATTTGGATTTTCCTTCAAACAATTAAACCAAGTGATGTCTGAACACTAAGAACTTGTAAACTCATTTCCATCACTTTTTGTATCCCTTTTTCCTAGTGAAAGTCTGTTTTCACTCACAGGTTGTTTTATAGCTCTGGAGCACTGTGGCTAAGTTTACACCAGCTAAAATAAAGCAAACCAGCAGGTTATAATAGATTTCGTATTTAACCGCTCCCTCTTTATCATTTCAGTCTTCAAACTCACATTGAGGTATTTGACTTCCCATAGGTGTGTGGACATGGATTACAGTATCTTATGCATTCGGGCTGGACCACATCCTCAGTCATCCCTGACCTTCTGTAGCTGTATTTAGCTTCTAGAAGTGTATATGAGCTGTGCAAACATCCAGCACCCACTCACCTGCAGACGCAGAAGGTAGTCCACGGTACTGATGATGACATTCACGGTGGTGGTGTTGCCCATCTGAGTCCTCAGGAAGTTCTGGAAATCTGAGAACACCAGGGTTGGGTCAGAGCTCATCCCTGTCACGCTTGAGAAGCAAGTCTTACCCTCTCAGCTAAGCTCAGAAGAGACGCACCGTGTGGAAAGCCTGACAAGGGCACCCTGTTTGGGTACTGACAGGTGGTCAGAGCACCACCCTGAGCCCACCCATCCCAGTGACACCAGAAACTGGACTTCATGAGCTCTGAGGAACTTGACAGCAAGGGGTAGGCATTTAACTTCAACATCTGAAGGTTCTGGAAGCAACTTAGCCTGGATGGCGCTAAATAACACTAGCCAAGCTCATGTTACATAGCGTTTTTTTTTAATTGAGGAATGGATTAACTGTTGTCCTTGAATTAGCAATTGGTTGTGTTAAGGGTGGCAACATGAAATGAATCATAATTTTGCACCTGAATGTTGTTTTCCCTTGACAAATCAATGTGTTCCACTTACCACTGTTGTGTCCTTCACAAAGTAACTGTAGAAATCTAAAGAGATCTCGTGTAAACTCGTCATTCTGGAGTACTTTTTCACCTTGAAAACACAGAATATGGGCAAGCATTTGTTTGCTTTTTCAACATAGAATACCTTCGGATACACATGACTGCAAAAATGCTAAAGGAACTGTGTCAGAGCTGTGTGGAAAGGGAACTTTGGATGAATAGTGACAAATCCAATTTAAATTGGAACTGAGGCAACGCCCAACAAAGTTAGAATTGTTAGCCCCGAGATGCATTTGGAAGGAAAACAACTAGGCTGCTGGCAGTAATGGTTCACAGTCCATAACCCATGCTTTAGAAGATGGAAGACACTTCTTTAATTAAACAGACTGCTGACTTAAACTCAACATGCAACCACCAAGCCGAAAATGTGTCTGTGCTGGGCCAATTAAATAAGATCCCTCAGGACTCACACACATGGCAGGAACTCAGGCCAGAGATTCAAACTTACCACGCTCACGAACAATGACTGGAGATAAGAGAAAAACAGAAGAACACAGAGTAAGAAAACCACAAATGTCAAGATAGACAGTCTTTAGCTAAGACTGGTTCTGTGAACACATCAGCCTGGATGTGCTTTATCAAAACTACGGATGGAAACATCTTGCTAAAATGGAGCAAGTCCTTGGAGATTAAGTAGCAGTGAGCAGGAACTCTAACCATAAATAGTTAACCAGGATTTTAATTGGAAAGAGAGCAGCCTTCACCTTCGTCAGTTACTTACGTGTTCCTTCCTCAGTAACCATCCCCAGGCCTTCAGCTTTATTCTGCCTCTCAAATGCATTCAAATCAAGGACACTTGTAACAGACGAAAGAAAACAAGTTTCAGGGCTATGCACACGAGGAAAATGGGTTTTTAATGTCAATGTACCCATCAACCAAGAATATCCTGTCCTTGTATTACCATAAATTACATTACAGTGCAGTTGAGTCTAACGGTTCTCTGGGTTTGTGACAAGCAGTGCCTGGCGCTCACAGCTCTGGACATATGCAAGGACAGGGGTCAGAAACACTTACAGTGACTGTCATTGTTTGTCCAGTTGGAGTCCTTTCTTATGGCTGAAGATTTAGAAAGGCTTTTCAAATAAAGAAGGAATAATCTGTATCTAAGATTTCTTAAGGGAAAGATTACTTTAAACTGCACTAATTCATGTTCTTCCCACATTCACCTACTTTTTTTTTTTTCCTGAGAAACTCAAGGAATTGTGGCTTTTAGTGCTTAGGATAAATATCCATGGAGAGAGCTACAGAGTTTCAGATTTTGAAGAGCCATCTCCTTTACTCTATGCTTCAGGAGCCAATAATAGTCAAGACAATGCTTTTGAGAGGCCATGGTGTCCCTATGTGTTCCTGAACCTGTGACAAAGTTGGCTTTCATTCGGTCCTCACCTCCCATAACCTTCCCAATCACAACCACCACCCAATCCTGCTTAGCCACGAACCCCTAGGTCAGCCACAGAGCTGTGGTCACGAGGATAAGGATGATGTGATTTCCAAGTGGGGCTCACCCTGTTTCTCTAATAGAGTCTATCTCTTTCCACAATATGAATGATTTCATAGAACTTAAGACCACAAAGTCTCACAAGAATATAGACCTTAGGGAAGCTTATGGCAGAGTCCAGTAAGATTCTGCAAAACTCCCCTCTTCCTTTAACCACTGGGCAACGAAAATGACTGTCGGCTTGAAAAGACTCTAGGGAAAAATCCAGCACCCCTCTCCCCCTTTTAGGGAGTCACATATGTTCTGGAATTTAAATGAATTTTACAGAGAAAGTGAAAATTCCTATTGCCCTTGTGTTGGTTTTTCCCAGATCCTGCTGTAAAAAGGGTCTGTAAAAAAAATAATACAATACCATCCTTCAATTTTGGGAGGAGAATATGGACACAGGGCATTTGGACATAGCTGCTTTGAAGCATCACTGCTGATTCAGGAGACAATCTGTGCAGCAGACATTTCTGACCTTTATTCCATCCCCAAATACCCATTTCAAATTTTAATTTCTTGAATGTCTCACTATTTTACAAATATGTATTATTTTATAATCAGCAAAAACCCATTAGAATATCTTAAAACTTCTGGTAGAACTCAGTTGGCCTCTAAGAGTAAGTCACCTATCCCTCTAAGACATCATTATATATTAGCTTAGCAATATTAAATTCTACAGACTACTAAGGGAACTCAGAAATTTAATTGAGAATTTCATGAGCAATATGGAGCTGAAATGCCTTGATTTTTGCCATCTTTGAGTCCACATGTACTATTTTATCCTCAGTGAGCCAGGTCTGGCAATATTACATTTTCTTTTCCTGAGAGAAAAGAAATAAACGAATTGGCTGTTGGTGAGGGGAAAAATGTAGTTGAACACAAGGGATTGTACTGCAGCTCAGATAAGTTCCCTACAACCCCACGGTACAATATTTACCCAATTCAATATGACTAGCAATATTATGAAGTTCACCAAATAAAAAGTCTATCCCCCAAATTTTCAATTGGACCAATGTTCCAATTTTAAGAATTATTAATTGGAGGCAAATGAGCTAGGTAATTATAACTTTGACTTCCTTCAGAATGAGTTGCAGATGATTCAATATATATATGAATCTTGAAGAATAAGCTGACACTTTTCTTAGAAAGACTGCTGGCTTGTTTCTGAAACGAGCAAGTATGGTAACCTTATGACTTTTGGTTACCTATTGTTCATCTGTCAGAGGGGAGGCTTACACAACCAGGTAATATAAATGGAAAGTTCAATGCTTTGTTTTTCAGACAATGTCAAAATGTTCCCACATCAGGATGTACCTCTGTCAAAATATGTGCCCACTAAATATCTCTTCAGGCTCAAAGAATTGTTAAGGATAGAGATTAACAAAGTACCTAATGGATCTAATGAACACAAAGTCTTGAGTCACACTGAGGTATTCCTCTTTTCCAGTCTTTGCTAGTTTGACTTAAGAGTATACATGTTTAATAGCAGAAACTCACACTCAGCTCCAAAGAAAACAAAATAACAAAAAAGGAGGTAAGGGCAATTCAAACATTAAACAGGTGTAGACAGGTAAGCTGCGTGCGTGTGTGCGTGCGTGTGTGTGTGTGTGTGTCTGTGTGTGTGTTACATTTTCCCTTCTGAATGCTATTTGAAGGTAATCCTGAAGGCTAGAGGAATAACACCCATCCTCTTTTGAAGTAGGTACTCTCTTCTCAGTAATTCCATGATAAGTCAGTTTGTTTATGTGGCACTCTCCCAACCCATGCCCCTTTCCCTGGACAGTAAATACTTTTTAAAAAGTGCTATGGGTGGTTTTCCCATATTTACCTGCAAGACTGCATAAGACCAGAAAGACTTTGAAAGAACCCAGCATCCTTTTTCTCCTTCAGGTAATCTAGCATTTTCTGTAAGGGAGACACATTGGAAAAGGAAAAGCAATGAAAACTATGGCACAAATATCGACCCTCCTAATTGTGATGGCCAGATGGCAGTTCCCAATCATTCAGGCACATCAAGTGAGATTCAGGAGGTGGTTTTGCAACCCTGGGTAAGCATGAAAATATTCCACCTGTGGACTTAAACCTTTCATGTGCCTGAGCCCCACTCTCTACTTACAGAACTAGAATCTCTTAGGGCAGATGTTTTATAAAGGTCCACTGGTGTTGATGGTACAGTAGATCTTTGACTTCAAAGATTTACTGTTTGAAGCCTCTCCTCTTTGGAACAGGTTCTAGGACTAGGCTCTAGTAATGTTTATGGTTACTGAGGTAAAATCTGAACAGCTCATGCAATGTTTAATGCATTGGAGGAAGGAGCTTAGCTAGTAACTAGTAATGAAACTAGTTGAGAGCACAGTATCTCTCACAAAGAGACTGTTTCCTCTGTTCTCTATTACTGGCAAGCTAGGAACTTGGTCTGGCATAGTAAGAATCTTCTTAGCTTTTTTAAAGGGCTCTGTAAGAAAGTCAACTGATGGGGTGGTGATGGAAGAGAACAGAAAGTAAGGGGTGCCTTTGAAATGGTAGTTCTTAATGAGAAATTTGGTTTGCGACAAATTAAAGCCCGGGAAAAATTATATGCAATAGTGGTAGTTATGGATTTAGAAATTCTCAAAGGTTCTGGGAATGCCAACAGTCTTTGAAATTTCATTTTCCTGTGCACACGGATGCTTTTATTTTTAGCTAGAGCCTGGAGTGCTCAGGAGACACTACTGCATGTCTATCTTCTGTAGCCAGTTCCAGTTCAGATTGAAGAATGAATTCCATGTGCCAGGCACTCTGCTGTATATCTCTGTGTGTTCTCTCTTTTAATGCATGATGACAGGGAGTTTTATTTTCATTATCCACTGCTACATCCCCTACCCATAGAAGACAGCCTGGCCCTAGTACATAGTCAGTGATCACTAGGCAGCTGTTAATATGAACAAATGAATATGAATGACTGAACAAACAAGTGTGTGGGGTTATGAACATCACTGAACTGATCAAGCTTCTTGCTCACAGTAAGGCAACTAACAAATGAAAGTGTTGAAATAAAAACCAAAGGCTGAGAAAATTTCCTCTAGAGTATATTTTTGCAGAAAATCACCTAATGATGAAACAAATGTGATGTTTTTCTCTTTGAACCCTAGATAACCCCTCTTTACTAAGCACATGTTTGTCTGCAGACTCCCAGGCCTGGTTTTATCTGTTTTCAGCTACTCAACATAACTGGCCACTGAGGACAAAACTCCAGCAAAGGTGATTCTCGGTGGCCATCCATGCAGCAGAGACAACCTCTCTTCCCCGAAGTGTGACAGCTGTCAGATGGAAACACCCCAGGAAGTCTGCACCACCTCCTGTGAGCCCCCATTACCTGCTGCACACCGGCATTGCCCCCATTCAGAATGGCGATCCCCAACTTCAGAGTCTCCACCACCATGGGGCTCATCTCACCTGTCGAAGTAAAGATTAGATGGAATCACCAAGGTAACAGGGTAAATCACACCTACTGCGCTTTATCCAGATTCTTTAATAATGACTTCACGTCACAGGGTGACATCTCAGTGTTAGTTAAGGGACCCATGCACAAGTCTCTGAGATCACCTTTGCTGGCGCTGATCATCTGAAGGACCATCTCGGCGGCTCCACGCTCATGCAGCCGGGCTTGCTGGTAGAGGGTTTTCTGCTTTTCCATTTCTTTCTCCTGGAAAAAATAGCAGGGCGGATTTGTTTACCCCCAGAGAATTCACTGTAGTCAGATGAGTTGAGAGAGAGACTCTTTACTCACCTAGGAAGGCAACACACATAATTTTGAACAAAACAGATCTTGGAAATTTATTTTTAGATGCGACCCAGTTTTCCAAAACTGTCCATCCATAATTTACTCACATTTTGATGCTGAAATTTCTACTTTCTGTACTGAGAAGTACAAAACACAGTCCACTCTCCAGTGACACTATGATTATAGAAAGTGACTTCAGGGACTTCCCCGGTGATCCAGTGTTTAAGAATCCACCTTCCAAAACAGGGGACACAGGATCGATTCCTAGTCAGGAACTAAGATCCCACATGTCATGGGGCAACTAAGCCCAGGTACCACAACTAGAGAAACCTGCATGCCCCAGTGAACACCTAGCATAGGCAAAAAAAAAAAAAAATAGTGATCTCAGACTAAAATGGTTTGTTTTCAATGTTATAAAGGAAAACTTGCTCAGCTGGAACTCATCTGAGCATAGCAAACGCCTGCTTATCCAGAAAGCGTAGACCACACTTAACAAATGTGAGATGCTAGAAGCCAAAGTTTTCCAGAACTGTATCCATTTACTTAAAAAAATATATGTATATATTTGGCTGCCCTGGGTCTTAGTTGCACCATATAGGATCTAGGGATAGAACCAGGGATAGAACCCAGACCCCCTGCATTGGGAGTGCAGAGTCTTAGCCACTGGACCACCAGGGAAATCCTTGTATTCATTTACTTGTACTCTTGAATACTTCGTCTATAAAACAGTACAAGTAATGGAGTTTTATTTTGAAAGACTCAGGGTCCCACACTGCCCCAAATCAAGATCAAGTACATTTACAGAATAATAGTGCAAAAACCATCCAGTGTCTCCACTGCTGTGAATTTTCACTTTTGAATATTTGAATGTGACCTTCCATGGCCCCTGTTGCTACCATACTTGGGTTGATGTAGGAGATTTCCTAGAGAACAAACTTGAAGGACCATCTGCGGGCTGCCTGGCTGCCTGCTACCTTTCGTTAGGCCAACAGACAGCAACCACAGCCAATGCGCTCGTCCACGCCGACCTGCGTACTTGCCACCTGACATACACGGTGGGCACGTTGCATGGCTGATGTCAGCATCCACCCCTGAAGGCCCTCCTGGCTGGCTTCCAGCTTAGTGAGAACTCACTTCAAATGTCTTCTCCTTGTCTTCCTCCTCTTCTTCATCTTCCCCACTCTGACAACTCTGGATTCCATGCAGCCGGGAGAGGAGGAGGCAAACAGTCAGGTTAAAGGCGGGCTTAGTAAACAGGACTCTGCTTTACTGTGTGAGGGCAGGGAACGGGCTGTAATTCACAGGCACTTCAGGACCTCAGCACTCCATAAAACTGGGAACATTTGGATCCCAGCAGGCAACATTCTACTCTAAATACCACCTTTGCAGTTACCAAGGAGTTCAGAAAAGAGAAATGGGAACGCCGAGCTCACATAGTCAAAGGAGATGTCCTTGGTTTAACCACAGACCTGAACTCTCCTACTTAATAAGAGTTCTGTAAAGTTCTGGTGTAAATCGGGAGATAGGAGTGCAAAGAGCTGGCCCATTCTCAACATGAGTCAGAGGCTTGGCCATAAGATTAGGGAAAGCCGGGATGTGAATCCCAAAGTGACCCCGCGGAGCACCTGGTGGAGGAAGGGGTGCTCCTGTACCCTCCTCACCCCCATTTCTGCCGGACACGAAGTGCTCCCACTGGAGAAGCAGTAGGTTCGCTTAATCACCTGGCATTCCAGAGGCCACTGACCCTGTGTGACCTAGAAACATCCTCTCTGATCACTTCGCCTCTTCTAGAACACTAGTTACTTCCTCTAGTTTCTAAGCCTGTTTTCAAATGTACTGGATTTCCTTCACCTACGGACATGGTTGAACTGTTGGGCGTGTTCTGAGCATTAAGAGAAAATTCGAGGATGATGTGGACACCTGAACCCTGTGAAGCTGGCTGAGAAGTATCATGTGAACCCAGACACCAGACCCACTGTTTCTGCAAAGCATCATTTTCGTAGGATGATGGTAGAACGGTTTACTAATGTTGCCTGCAGAGCATGTGAATTGTGCAAAGCCTGGAGTCCATGCCATGACCCAAGTCCCAGGCCAGTTGCTCAATGTGACAGTTTCCATGTGCCTGAAGAGGTCAAAGGGAAGCGGGAAGACTGCAATGACAGGAAGAAAACCAAGTGTACCTTGGCCATCATGCTGGCATAGGAGGTGTATAAAGGGTCGTCTTCCAGTTTGCTGGAGAGAATGGAGGAAATATTTAGCAGACCGACTCTGAACACAGTAGAAAAGACTGAGCGGCATATAAATCCTAATATACCAGTGAATTAACTAGAAGCCCTCCTCCCTCACCCCAGTTCTTAGAAACCACTCTGAAAGTCTGAATCATTATTGGCTGGACATGGAATTCAGGGATGAAGTTACAGTTTCAGGCTGCTTCATCTTCAGACTCAGTGTCAGGCAATATGATAAAAGGGCTATGGTTTCTGTATTTTCCTCTAGAGGTTTCTTGATGGCCAAGAACAAGACAGCGAGGAGGGCTGTTCAAATCTGGCACCTGCTCTGTGCACACCTGGGGAGGACAGCTTGGGGAGGACCCAGCCGTGCCTGGGATGTGAGCAGGGTGCTCCATGGTGCTGACCTCCTCTCCGTGAGAGCGTTGCGGCTAAAGTGGAGGATGATCTGATGAAGCGGGTCTGGCTGCTTTTCCACCTCTTCCTCCTCCTCCTCTTCCACCTTGGGGGATTTCTACACAAACCGAGGCAAATAGGTTTCAGGCATGAATTTCAGCACGTGGCATACCACCGCACGCGAACAAAGGTGAAGCACCAGGCACAGAGCGCATCAACTCAAAGCACAAAGAGAACCACGACGTCATAACGTTTATTTCAGGACAGAAGCCCTAAGGATGCAAGGTCTGGGAATGATATTTATATATAAATATATTTTTCAGCCAATTAAATAAACATTGCAATTTTGGGTTAAAACAAAATGGAAGGAAAAGCAAAAGCTTGACTGCAGGGGAGGCGCTCCAGACTCCAGTCAGCAGAACTCTCATGCAAGCTCTGGGCACCCGCATTCAGGAGGGAAGCCCTGGAGAGCACCGAAGAGGCTGTATCTCTCCACCTACACCTGACATTTCTCTTGCTGAGCTGGGCTGGGAATGGGGGGTGGGGCAAGAGTTACAAAGCACTGGGGCCATCTGGGCGTCTACAACTATCCTAGACTGAACCCAGTGAAATGTTTCTCTTTCCTGACCTCAGCCTTTATCCTGAAAATCTGGCTGTTCCTGAGAGATGCTATCCTGGAGCTGCGAGCCTTGCAGTTTCTCCTCGGAGCAAGTCTTTTTTCTGTCTCTCTTTACAGAAATAGCAGCTGATGCCAGATGAATAAGTTGATTTCCCAGCAGTGGTAGAACCAGCAGGGTGGACCATACTCAGTAAACTGGTGAGAACTACATAGGTTGTGTGAATGGTTCAGAAGAAGGGGAAGGTTGAAATGATGCTCATTGTCAACTTCACACTAATCAAGAAACTGGGAAAATCAAGCGTCTTTCTCACTGACAGGAATGTATGGAAAGATTGATGGGCATAAAGAGAAAGGGAAAGAGAATGAGCAAGAAAGGATTAAAGGACAAAAGACAGGAAGAGGAAAAGAAACAGAGGGAGATGGAAAGAAAAGTGAAAGTGAAGTCGCTCAGTTGTGTCCGACTCTGTGACCCCATGGACTGTAGCTTTCCAGGCTCCTCCGTCCATGGAATTTTCCAGGCAAGAGTACTGGAGTGGGTTGCCATTTCCTTCTCCAGGGGATCTTTCTGACCCAGGGATCGAACCCGGGTCTCCCACATTGCAGACAGACGTTTTACCTTCTGAGCCACCAGGGAAATGGGGAAATACAGATAAAGTCACATGGAAAGTGTAAACATGAGATACACAGGGTAAGACTAATGGAGGGAGTAGAGATTACAGAAAAAGACAGATGGAAGAAATAAGGAGAAAGAGGAAAAGAACTAGGGCTTGGCCAAAGGATGTTATTTTCTTTCTTAACCAGGATGAAGCTCAGTGATACTGCTGCAGTAAGCTTTACCCCTTGTGTGTGGTTTCAAGTAGTTTAAGCACATGAAGGCTGTGAGAGACGGGGCATAGCAAATCTTCAGAAAGGCCAAACACAGAAATGTGAGATGCAGGAAGGGCATTTAGATGTGCCTTCCCCAAAGGGGAGCTACCCACCAGAAAAGCAGGGCCTTGGCTAGGGCGGGTTGGCCTCCTGCAACCAAGGGTGTTCAAAACTTAACTTGGCACGAACTTTCCAAGGCACGGCTGTGCATCCCAAGAAATATTAGTTGTTAATAATAAGGAGGAGGATGATCACAGGACCAGCACCTCCAAGTGAAATTCATCCTCTGGTTCGTAGGACTATTATTAGCGGGGCTTCCTCTGATAATTTATACAGTTAGTTCCTTTCAAATTTATACACCCGATTCTTTATGAATCTTTCAAAGTTATAATGCACACACATGAATACAAAAATCAAACTCATTCGCACCCATATCTGCTCCCAGTTGAGTCAGTACTTACAGCCAAATCCTGTACTAGTTTCTCTTCAAAGGAATACTCCTCTGTTTCTATCCAAAATCTCTGATAGCCATGGAGGAAGAGGTTAATAGAGCGGTGCCTGAGCGGAAGGGGTGAGAATGAGGTCAAGAGGGGTCCACGGGACACCTTGTTTTAGTCTGGGCGGTTAACGGTTAGTAAGCAGTTTTGTACAATTCTTATCTTCTGATTGGTCAGGGTAGCCAGGAGTACACTGTAAGCATGTATTTCAAAGAAACCAGAACCCGCTAACATGGCAGATCCTGAATATTTAGAGACAGCCTTCTGAATGAACTAACTATGGTTAGTTCAAGACCTGAGGTCACATTAATCCTGCAGTGGTCTCACTGGGTCTTTATCACGTCTCCCCTCTAATGAGAATCCATTAGTTCAAGGAACAGCCCTGGGTTATCTGTGAATATGGCAATTTGGTGATTCCTTTTGACTGATCACCTGTCCAGGTAACCCAATCTAAATTATGCTGATGGTGAGCAGTGTAGTCTCAGATACACTCAAAGCAGCAGAGTGTCCTTCTTTCAGGGCCTCTGAGGAACCACAGCTGCAAGGGCTCCAGTCTGTACCCAGGAAATAAAGCTTGGGCGTGTTGTACTCATCAGCAAAACTTCTGCATGCTTCACAGGTTCCAGAGCTGGCCCTGGCATCTGGGAACACTGAATAAACTGGCATAAGCCACTCCCTCTCTACAGGACACGACTGACTTCTGGGAATATTAACCACTGAAGAGCAGGTAAGTGGTTACCGAAATGTGAGGAGGACCATAGAGAAAAGGAAGGTCAAGACCAGACTCATCAAGTCTTGGTCATAATTTCTGGTAGAATATAGCCCTTACCATCTTTCTTCAAAATCTGACCAATCAGAGGTGTTTTTTTAAAAAAATTGTACAAATTTGTGTTTTCATGGTCATGTTAAATCATGGTCAAGAAAGGAGAAGTGTGCAGAGAATGAGCGGGTCTCTCCACAGGTTACATTACCATTAAAATGAGTATAAGCCTGTCATACTGAGTTTTTTCATTAACCTTTTCCAGCCAAACCCGTTGAAAGGTGCTCAGGAAGAAATTGTTAATTTTGTGTCTGGGGAAAAGCATACAGGTTTTCTTTTAAAAACTCACAGCAGAGAAAGTTTCCACATGATAAAAATAAATCTCTTCAGCCCTTTAGTTTGGAAGACTCCATGCAGTATAGATTCTCATAAGATGGAGAAAAAGCATGGTACTGACCACTAGCCTCTTGTTCATTGTTATTGTTGTTATTATGAAACCTATGTATAATCCTCCTAGGGATATAATCCTCCTATGTATAACTTCTAGGCAGAAATACAGGGCAGCCTCTCTAAAACAGCTATATTACACACTGCTACATTAAAAATGGATAACTAACAAGAACCATTGTAAAGTACAGGGAACTCTGCTCAATGTTATGTGGCATCCTGGAGGGGAGGGGAGTTTGGAGGGGAATGGATATATGTATATGTATGGCTGAATCCCTTCGCTGTCCACCTGAAACTACAACACTGTTAATCAGCAATACTCCAATGCAAAATGAAGTTTGTTTTGTTTTGTTTTTAAAAAAAGCTGGGTTAGGGGTGGGGGTGGCCATGTTTCATCAAGGAGACAGTGGATTCTTGGACATACTATTATCCATTCAGTGGCAGAGTTCTTGAAGGAGCAACCAAAATACTAAAGGATGGTACTATCATTTTCAGTGGATTTAGAAAAAAAATGCTTGTTTTTGAGAGATGTAATTGCTGTCGAGCTGGCCCGGGAGATATGAGCTTAAAGCTAAGCCCTCTGGAGGTTGTGTTAAAGCACATCAGGTATGGCTCTCTACCAGAAGGCGAAGCGAATGCCTTCTGATGTTTTACCACTTTTAGAAAACAGACAAAAATCTGAGGCAGTTTCGCTTCTTCTACTGGGCTATAAATTTCATTTGTCTGCCAAGACTTCAGCAACCTTCATGCCCATTACTGCCTGACTTAATTTTTCAGTTTTCTTAAATTAATGAATTCTATTTGATTTTTGATGCCTCAACCTTTCCAGAGACACTAGTCTACTTTCTCAAGAGACTGTAGGAGCAGGTGTGTGTCTCAGAGGCCATGATTCTCCACCGTCTTCAAAGACCCTAATTCAGAGAGCTCAGTTGGCCAGTTGGCTCAGGACGGGGATACGGGACACTCTGGGCAAACGATAGCCAACATACACAATTTGATGAAAGCAAAATGTCAACCATAGAATAGTCTTTCATCTGAAATTCCAAAGAAACACATGTATTTACACATGATACAGAATTTACTTGGCCAAGTCAGTTTCTTTTTCCTGACCAGGTGAGGATATTCCGATTGACTGGAAGTTGATCAAGCAGTGGCTCTTCAACTACCAGCTTTGTTTATTGATCAGAGGCCAAAATTTACTGGCTGTGCAATTAGTCTGAGGATGGGAATGCTGGCACGCCACCAACGTCACTGCGTTGGCCTCAGTGGTCAACAATGGCTCAGTCTACACCGATACTCTGCCCTTCATTGGAGCAGCACACGTTCACACACATTCCCGAAAAGCCTTTGCATATTTTTTACTTCAGAGTATAGACTAAACATCCAGATAAATGCCTTATGTTCATGACTGACCTCTTGGGGCATCTCTAAACAGTTGCCTAGTTTCATCTTGAAGGCAAGTGCATTATGCTGAAGGATTCTTGGGTTACATTTCTGTACTTGCCGAGGAAACATAATTTTGGTGTCAATCAAGTGCTTGAACATGGAAATATTGCTTGATCTATGGATGGAATTTGGGGTAAAGTCTTTTAGAAAAGTCTCCTTTTTCTAGAATGCCTTTACAGCTGCACAAAGAATCCTACCTAGGTAAAACTAGAGAGCTTCCATATGCTTACAAGGCTGACTTTACAGTGCAAAAAGGTGAAGTGAGGCAGGCTTGGGGGCACTAGGAAATCTCATCTGTTTTCAGTTTTTATACTTACCTTTGTAGGCCATTATACTATATGCAGACTGCAATGGCTCCGCAGGTGAAGGACTCCAATCTCTACCCCTGGGATCATGAGTGTCAGAGCCAGAAGAGAGCACAGCTATAGGAAGATACCTTAATTCTCATCTCTGACTCACATGCCAGGAGATAAAGACAGAATACTTGCCTGGGCAAGTTGTAGAGAGGGGCCATCCTGAAACAGGCCACCACTGCCCGTTTCCGCTGCTTTGATAGCAGTTTGTGCCAGACCGCCTTCTTGGACCTCAAAGGCTGTTCCACCTAAGAAGAAATCACATGGCTAGGTATACACTAAGCTGATCTGGGTGGCAGAAAATACCAATAGTCATCTACAGCCTAGACGTCTCAACCCTGGAAGAACTTTGATTTCTTAACTGTGGCCAGCCAAAGGTACTCAGCACTAAATGATTCAGTTTGTAGAAGTCTTAGGTTTTCTTTTTCTCCCAACTGCTTTTGGTGACTTATGGCTTAATAGTAGCTTTACAAATGAGCAAGGAACTTGGATAGGTTATTTGAACTAATGGCAAATCTTTGTAAAACACTGGGAGGTAAAACATTAGGGAGTCTTGCTACCATAAGGCACCAAGATGACACTTTGGGATGACCCAGTATGATCCTTACTTCTTGCTTTCCTACAAGGGTGCTTACAGGGCGTTCGAAACTAAAAGCTGAGTGTTGAGAGAAATTTTGTATTCTGCAAGGCGGTCTTGCTTCCTCAAGCCACAGGGTAGATGCTACTTACCTGCTCTAGGTGGAAGACAGCTGCTGAAATTCTCTGCACACGCTCCACTGTCTTTTCTGGGTTGGAAGGTTCTTCACTCTTTAAAACATCCTTGTATAGGTTCAGTTGCCACTTCACAGCTGGATCATCAGACTGCAGATTAAAGCACATACATAAGATGAGCAATCTCTTATACCTCTTACATAAAAAGGCCTTTGTCTCCTAGCATGGTTCCATAGTATTCAAGAGTCTTTTCTATAAATTCCTCTCTCATTTTCTCTATCATATTTTTCTGGAACAATATAGATGCTTCATAGGAACTTCTCATTATAGCCTATATGTCTCAACCCTTCTGTCACATTTTCTATCCTTTTCTTTCTGTGCTGCACTGATTTCCTTAAATCAACCGTTCAACTCATAAGTTCTCTTTTGAGCTGTTATCCACTACATTTTTTAACCTATATATGGCATTTTTACTCCTAGTTTTTTAACGAATCTCCATACCATATACAGATGGAATTTTTAATTTCAATGATTATTTTTAACTTTGTATATCACTGTGAGGTCTTTTCAATTCTACCTCCCCTCTCTTTTCTTTACAAAATAATGTCCAAGTTTTGATTTATAGCTTATATGGCTGCCTTTATCTCTTTAAATATTTCTATAATACTTAAAAAATTCCTTTCTATAGTTCCTTAGGCTTGAATTCTTCCTTTTGTTGAAAATTCTGTCTCTCTAATGGTTATGGATTTCTATTCACACTGTATGTTTTTTAAAAATATGAACTTGTATTCAGGAGTTTTGTTGAATGGCCCATATTCTAGCAGGTAGAATCTCTAAGTGGTTTCATGGCTGTTTTTACAGAAGATTCATGGGTGTCACTGGTTCAGGGCTCATTTTATCTAAGTTTCTTGCTCTGTTGTTGTTGTTCAGTCGCTAAGTCATGTCGGACTCTTTGGGACCCCATGGGCTGCAGCACTCCAGGCTTCCTTGTCCCTCACTTTCTCTAGGAGTCTGCTCAAACTCATGTCCACTGAGTCGGTAATGTTTTCCTAACATCTTATCCTCTGTCGCTCCCTTCTCTTGGCCTCAATCTTTCCGACCATCAAGGTCTTTTCCAATGAATCAGCTCTTTGCATCATTTGGCCAAAGTATTGGAGCTTCAGCTTCAGCATCAATCCTTCCATTAAACATTCAGGGTTGATCTCCTTTAGGACTGACTGGTTTGACCTCCTTGTAGTCCAAGGAGTCTTAAGAGTCGTCTTCAGCACCACAATTTGAAAACATCAATTCTTTGGTGCTCAGGCTTCTTTATGGTCCAATTCTCACATCTGTACGTGACTAGTGGAAAAACTGTAGCTTTGACTATATGGATCTCCACTGGCAAAGTGATGTCTTTGCTTCTTAATATGATGTCTAGGTTTGTCATAGCTTTCCTTCCTTCCTTTTATTTTCATGGCTGCAGTCACCATCCACAGTAATTTTGGAGCCCAAGAAATTAAAATCTGTCACTGCTTCCACTTCTTCCCCTTCTATTTGCCATGAAGTGATGGGACTTGTTGCCATGACCTTAGTTTATTGAATGGTGAGTTTTAAACCAGCTTTTCCACTCTCCTCTTTCACCTTCATCAAGAGGCTCTTTTATTCCTCTTCACTTTCTGCCATTAGAGAGGTATCATCTGTATATCTGAGGTTGTTGATATTTCTCCTGGCAATCTTGATTCCAGCTTGTGATTTAACCAGCCTGGCTTTTCACATGATGTACTCTGCATATAAGTTATACAAGCAGGGTGAAAACACACAGCCTTTACGTACTCTTTCCCAATTCTGAACCAATCAGTTGTTCTATGGAAGGTTCTAAGTGTTGCTTCTTGACTTGCATATAGGTTTCTTAGGAGACAGTTAAGGTGGTCTCGTATTCCCATCTCTTTAAGAATTTTCCAGTTTGGTGTGATCCAGATTTGCTCTAAATTTATGCCAAACCTGGGAAATTTGGTCCACAACTCCTCTTCCAGATTACTAAAACCCTCATCCCCTATGATATGTATCTGGTCGGGAAAGCTCTATGAGTTTTCTTCACTGCATCATCTTCTCTTCATTACTAAGATTTAGAATGACTTCTTTTTTCTGGCACTTAGAATTTCTTTTTACCGCCTTTTTTATACTATACTTTACCCACCATTCCTGTATAGTTGGGGTAGAAAGGAGAGGCTATTGGTATCATTTTAGTCTTCTATCTTAGGGCATAACATAATATATTTGAGGGAAAAGCTGTTCAAATTTGCAGGCCTGCAAAAATTTTAAATAGCCTTAAAATAAAAATTGGTATTGATTTTGTTGGATTTTGGGGTGGGGGTTATACAAACTCAGACACAGAGTCACTTTATTCACAAATGTCTAAAGCTGAAAGTGCTAAAACTTCCCCTAGGTTTCTGTTACACTCTAACACACCTCACAGTCAGTAAATTCTGAGACCTAATCTAACCCCCTGCCATGCTCTGATGTTCACACAGTGGGAGGTGGGGAGACATGTTTTACTGGACCTCCTTGCAATTGGCAAAGAAAAAAACAAAAATCGGGGACCAAAAAATGAAAAATTAAAGGCAGAGAGTTCTACCAATTAAGCACAAGTACTCTGAGACTGTTTTTAGAACACATTAAGAAAAATATGAGTAAACTAAGTGGGCCTGGGGCCCCCTGCAGCCAGAAAGAAGCCTGTGTGAGTTCTCTGTGTGAGTTGTTTTCCTGCTACATCACCTTTTCCTGCAAGTGCAAGTTATTCCGCAGATGTTCCTTCACCTCTTCATCTGTGTCCTTCTGTGGAAAGAGATGTGAAATTTTATTCCTATAGGTTACTATGGAAACGTAAAGTGGGGTGCAGGGATGTACTAAGAGTTTTGCTGGGATCTTTACTACAAGAACAGAATAAGAGAACCGACAGAGTCTTATCCGAAAGAGCAAGTGCTGACTCCCAAGCCAGCTGTAAAGATGATGGTGTGCTGTTTCCATGCACCTTGGCTTCTGTTCATTGATCCCCAGGGACGGAGGGCTGAGCACAGATCACCACCACCTGTATTAAATGCTCCACCAAAGCAGATGGGTGACTTACATAGCTGTACCGTGATTTCGCGAGGGAGATCAGCTCCTGATCGCCTGGGGTGCACATATTCAGACCAATGGGCAGCATTTTCTTGAGCGCAGCCACGATCAGGGAGGTCTGGATGGAATAAAAGTCTCCCCTCCGCTTTGTCTTCTTCCGCTCCTGGTCCTGTCCTCCCGACTAGGAGATGAGGTTGAAACAAACAGAGGAGCTCAATGACTCTGAAAGGCACTGCCTCACCTCGGAGGCAGCCTGCCTCCTGTATAGGTCCTCCCTTGTATAGGTCGGGCCTTTCTACATTTCAGAGGACAGTAAAGGATTGTGATACACAAAGCCAACCAAAGGGGCCATTCAAGGCCAGCCCTGATGCTAAGCCTTCTCCTTGTGCGCATGCTCACGGAACCACGTGACCAGACACACAGCACCAACACCCACGGTCTCTGCTCGCTTGCATCTGGATGGAATGAACAAGTGGTGTTCTTACAAAAAGAGTGATTTGCTAACTGACAAAATGACGGCAGAAAAGAACTGAGAATCCTGATGGTGGGCAGCAGTAAACAAGTGAGACAGCATCTACCCTAGAATACTAGCTCCTGGCCAGGGCTGGAGCGAGCATTTTGGGGCACAGGCATCCTACGGTCCGCAGGAAAACGAGACCGTGCAGGTTGGTAGGGCTGCTCTGGGATCTGGTTGGGGCAAAGTTAGGAGGAACAGTGCAGACAGATGAAGAGGAACCGCCCCAAGTCTGGGAGAGTCTGCCCTCCTTTGGTTACACTTTCTGGACCCTTTCTGGGGGCCTTTATCCAGTGAAGTGGGAGGTTTGCAGGAAGAGGCCAATGCACTGGGCTGTGGCAACCCCAGGCAACCAACTGAGGGCCCTCCGCACCCACAACAGAAGGTGGATATGGGTGGGCTTGCCCTGCCCACGTGGTACCTCACTTGCTGGACTCTGCCCCAGCTGAGTGGGCTCCTGCTGGAAGTGAGGAAGGGCTGGGAGGCCAGAGGCAGAGATTGAAGTCAGGGTCCATGATGGGGGAGAACTGGGGCTTATTAGAGCTTTTGCTTTATGAGGTGCCTGTGAGTGTTTGCAGCATCCTGGTGATCGCACAGTGGTTTCCAATGACACAAACACTCCGCACTCTGGGAGCTGCTGAGAGGCCAAACCCCTCCTTTGAAAATGGCATGTAGGACCTGGGGCCCCCCCGGCTGGAGTAGAATTTGCTTTCTGGAGGATTGGTTTTCTGAGAGAAGACCAAGTAGGGTCAGAATCACACTGCCGTAGTGCCGACCTGTTTGCTTTCCAAAGTGTGATGGAGGAGTATTATTAATGGATACTCTCAAAACTGAGGTGGCTTCTTTTATCCAGCTTGTGGTGGCTAAGCCTTCAAGTGGTTACACCGCAGAAATCACAGTGAAATCCCTGGCCTTTAAAACCCAGTCTGACCACATACTGCCAGCCAACTCTACTTGGGTCTGGTGCTGGAGAACAACAGGTCAGATCCAGGACAGCAGTGGGAGCCAGCAGTGGAAGAGGGTGGGGTTGAGGCAAGATACAAAGTGTCTTGTATTCTAGACACACAGCTGGAAAGCTGATTCCTACAGAAATTCCTACCTTCACTGAGAGCTTGCTGGGTTCCTTAGATGTTCTAGTATCAGGTATAAAATTCTACAGGTTGTGCCTAAGGCAAAACTTTTAAGTCTAAATTACCCTTGAAAATACCTCAAATTGTCCATAAAGAATAGAACCCAGTTATATATATGTGTGTGTGTTACGTGTATAAATATATAATGAAGTATAGGTACATGGACATTACCTAAGAGGTAAATAGTAACATGCATATACAATTAATATGCAAAATTGTGGACTTGATATACAATTTAAATAATTTCTTGCTCGCTATTTTCTTTGCCCAATCTCATGTTGTTCTAACTATAAACGCTGCATATATGATGTGGCTCCAATGTGCCTGGTATTTAGATAAAGCATTTTTAATCTTCCCAACAATGCTGAGATAACAAGAAGTCAGTTATATAAAGGGGAACATGATGCTCAGGGGAGTTAAGTGATGTTTTTCCAAGGACACACAGCAGTTATGAGTCCAGGCCAACATCCAGACCGACATCTGCCTGGCCATGGCTCCATTTTTCTTTACCAAGAGCCGCACATGACCTGGTTCCTGCACATCTCCCTGTCTCTGCTACAGACCTGGTGCAAAGGTCTTGGGATGGTGGCAGCAGACATATGTTAATGGAGAGAAAGAGAAATACTTCCAAGCAATAACCTGTGTAGGATACTAGAAAACTGTCCCAGGGTTTATTCCACTGGGTGCACATTTTATGCAAACATGGCTATTTCAAATCCTTGACTTTAGTCCTTGGAAAACTCTCTGACTCTTTGGAGGCCTGCACAAGAGCCATTCATGTATAGAGTGGAAGGGCTGGGACCACTAACAGTAGGTAAGAGGAGTGAGGCTCCTGGGCTTTCGGTGCCCTGCTCAGCATCCCTATCTCTGTCAGTGTGCTGGCTGCGGAGTGGGCAGCTGGGAAGGGAGCAGAGATGGCAAGGAGACCTCGGATAGGGCGAGGCTTGGCTGGCTTCCCCGGCTTCCCCATTCCAAGGGTGGGTAGGCCTACATTCACTCTTTGACAGGCAGTTGTCTTCCCTGGAGCAGGCCTGGGGGACCTCCAAGTGGGAAAATCCATTCTGGACCACCCCCATGGTGATCACAGTGCAGAGGGTGGCCAGAGTCTGGCACCTCTAATGCTAGGACAGAAAAGACACGTCATGCATTTGACCTGTACCTTTACTTGCATGGCCTGTGTGGAAAGATAAGAGAAAAGAAACAAGGAGAAGTCAGTCAGTGAAAGCAGGGGTCCAAAGCATAAGCATGTTAGTCACAGCTCTTCCACCCCCATTCCTCAGCCAACACGACAGAAAACCAACCACTCTGGAAGCCAGTTGACCATGGCATGAAGAGGGGGCGGGAGGTTAGGATGGAGGTTAATTGGATCGAAAGGACTTACACCCAGACCAAGCAGTACATCATCTCAGAGACCAGCATTCCAGAGTGTGTGACACACAGACCTAGATGGTCTTCAGATCTGGCCACCCAAGTGACTCTTTAGATTTCATGCCTTCTCTCCTCCCCACTCCGTCCTGTCACCTGGGTGGGCTGCAGACAATCTGTCACATAACCAAAGACCCTGATTTTCTTTCTTCCTTCCACCCACCGCATTATCACCACCAGATCTGTGGTTACAAAAAGAGTGAGGAGAACTGAGCTGAGGGGCCATGTATGTGCTTCCCCTAAATAAATGTTTGCTAAAAACCATACTCTAGGAATATCCAAAGTGGTTCAGGATCACCTCAGACCCAAAGGATGGGGCATCTCCCTTCTTGTGCTGTGACCTTCAAATATACCTTAGGTAAAAGGCTCCTACATGCTATAAGTTCTAATTTTATTCTTTTCCTCACAAATTGCTAAGATTAGTTAACTCAGTGCATTTCCCTAATACTTGAAATTCTCTCTCTCATGCATGCTCTCTCTATATATTTTATTTTTTTTTAATTTTAATTTATTTTTAAATGTTAGCTGAAATTTTTCATTTTACAAACAAACCTAGAAATTCCTATACCTTCAAAATCACTTCATTTCTGCACACTTAATCACTAATAGTTTATGATCAAATAGCTGATTTGTGTGTGAAATTAAGGAAAAAACAGAGACTCTTAAGGGAAAGGGAGTTGGAGGAGTGGAGGGAGGCTTCGGAACTAGGGCAGAGGTGTGCGATCTGAAGCGCTCATTCCCAGGGAGAGGGTAACAGAGGTAGAGACCAGTCAACTCTACATTGGATAATAGAGAGAAAGATGAATTTCCAGAAGCCAGTCTGAAAATGAGAAAGTGTGTGTGTGTGTGAGAGAGAGAGAGGGAGAGAGGAGAGAGGAGGAGGGAGGCTGGTAAGAGGAGAGAGAAGGACAGAGGAGTGAATGGAGGGGGCAGGGAGACAGGAAGTGAGGGGGGAGGCGGGGTGGGGGCTGGGTGGCGGGGGAAAGGCTGGAGAAAAAGAAAGGGAGAACAGGAAGTGGGAGAGAGAAGGGGGCAGAGGGACAAAGAGCACTTGAACTGTACAAGTGCAAGAACAAAGGGAATACAGATGAAAAAAGTGGGGGGGGATGAGAGAGACAGGTGAGTGACCAACTGGGGGTCACTGAGGAGGAAGAAGCAAGCTCACCCGTCATTCTGCATACCCTTGAGGAGCATAAAGACGTCTTCTCAGCATGTCCCTGTCCTTCTCAATACGCTGAAATCACACTCACACGGTGGAGTGGCTTTAAACAATGAGGCACCCTCACATTCCCTGCATCACAACCCTTTTGTTTATAATCTTGGTCAAGGAACTGACATTTCTTGGGCTAAATGTGTTCTAACTTACCATTCCCCTCCGAGGAAGCTGTTGCCACCTTTCCAGAAAACAAAACAAGTTTAAAAACAAAACAAAAATCACATGCTCAGCTCAGTCATGTACAGCTTGACATATCCGCAAACCGGTGTTATATAAATAAAATATACAATGAGCTCTCCTCAAAATGTGCTTTCACTGCTGGAAAAAGGACTTATCTTTGAACTGACCTTCCATTAATCAAGTGTGAACAGTGTGGCCCACTGTATATTTTTTCCACTTCCTTTTTGTCTGCAATGGCATGTGTGGTATGTATGGGCATGCAGCTTTCCAGCACACATCTCTCTGCCATATGCACTGAGGCCAAGATCATTTATACAACACCAGAATTCAGTTAAGAGTGGAGATGAAAGCAAGCACAGGTGACTATTCAGATCAGGTAGAAGAGAGAACATCAAATTTCAGGGTGGCAGTGGGGAGTCAGCTGATACTAAAGAGAACACTCCCTCCCCATCCTCTCAATCCATACTTTTACATCCAAAAAATACCAGAAATAGCTATGGGTTACTGTTTTTTGGAGGCATGGTATCTCCCTATCTGAAATAATGTGCTGCATTTATGTAATATTATTCAATTCAAGAGATGCATTTAAAATTTACTTTTTAACAGGGCATACTAGCAGAGCTGGGAGAAGTCAGGCAGTAAGCTCAAGCCCATTCTACAAACTGGTAAACTGGGATCCAGAGAAGTTAAGTGAATGATGCAAGGCCGTCCTTATACTCATCAGCTGGGCCAAGCCTGGGACTTTTCTTTCCTTTGGTACCTAGTTCCATTTACTTCTAACACTTTGTGTCTCAACTGAGGCAACTGGAACAATATGAATATTTGTTACCTTGAGGAGTACAGCAAATGTTATTTAACATCCAGGGAGTGTCTTTCCATCCATTACACTGTAACTTTTACCCTTTCCAACATCACTCAGAAAAAAAACTGGCATCCAATGTCAATGGAAATGAAACAAAAGCATGTGCTCCTGTGGACTAACCTTACCAGTAGGGAAGATGTACCCAAAGACCCTGATTTTCTTTCTTCCTTCCACCTGAATTCTGATTCTGACCATCTTCTGACAAGGCTAATATACTCTTTTCCTCATTCAATGATGTGAATGAACAATTTCAGGTTAGTTTGTTAGTAGGTTAGTTTTAAAATATCATTGTCACCTCATCTCTTTCCAAGCGTAAACCCAAGGACCCTGAGTATCTATGCATCACCAGAGGGTTAAGATATCTTTGCCATTTCTGCTTATCTGGGATCCAAATCCCTGTATCAGAGTCATTTCCTTTGCTTTGTTGCCATCCGCTGACAATAACAATGGATGCTACCTGGTTCCACCAAAGGCCAAAAGATCTACCCCCAAGTTGAAGGAAGCAAGGAATCTGAGCATCAGTGACTTTCTGTAGGTGAGCAGCGTCAAAGGAGAGCTTGCAATCACTGTAAGAAAAGTCTTCAGAGGAACTGAGGGACAGATGCCCAGAGATCAGGAGTCTGAAAATATCCTTTCTCCTGTACCTCACATAAGTAGCTGTTTGCCAGAAGTTAAATGCAAAATAAACTCTGGAAAATCAAATAAAAATTATCTAAAGCACAAAAGGATACATCTTACGTAAGATCCCTTTGCAGCAAAGATTCCTCTTGACTGTGAATATATATATACCTAATCTCTCTGCATTGTAAGTGCACAACTTTATTTATCAAACTTTACTGACCAGCAGACATCAGATTCTAAACTCTGAGAATAAATTTTTGGATGCTGGAAGAAGTGTTAATGTCAATATAGCTTAAAGATGGAAGGGATGCAAAGTTAAGAGTGACTGCAGCTGACCAGAGCTAGACCAGAGCTAGCTCGTGAAGTTTTGGGTGCTGAAGTTTTCACTTTTGGTGTCATACCAGTCCCTGGTCTGCAGCTGTGCATACAAAGATCTTCTATTGCAAATGGTTATTTGGAAAGATGCCCCAAGGGCTTCACTATCAACCCATGACTGTCATCTTCCCAGAACTGATTCTCACTTCTGAGAGGTCCCCATGCAACCTCCACCTTCCTGCTTCTCAAAGGCAGCACTGTACCAGCCATGAGAGATGGACATCTCAGGTGTCACACGTCACACACAGTTGACAATACAGTCAACCCTCATCGAGGGACACTTCTCAGGGGAAGAGAGTTCAGGTAAGCTACAACAGCTGGGAATGAGACAGCACCTTTAAGTCAGCCTTGCTTTCGTGTATACCCCTGAAGGAGTGTGTCTGAGAATTCTCTCCCATAAGATGGAGAAGCTTCCTTGTACAGAACTGACTCAGGAGGAGCAGGGGGGCCAGATCCCCCTGCTCTATTTTTGCTGTACCCCGCCCTGTAGGTGACTGTTTTCAGACAGATGTTTGGAATGCCCTCTTTCAAACATTTCCTATAGTGGGATGGACAAATGTTTGGGTTTCTGAGTTCAACGTGTATGGAAAATAAATAGAAGGCATTAAGAGGTCAGCACAGCTGAAATAAAGCAGTTATTAGATGTTCTGGATAGGAGGAAAATGAGTGCATTGTAAGAAAATGTGCCAACCACATCTTCGAAGCAAAGTAATGTCCTTACAGCTAATTAAAAGGTGGCTCTCGGCAGGTGTATTTTTGTAGCTTTTCTACACAGGAAGTACTTCTACTTTAAAACAAGTAAGAGCAGCTCTGGTTTTGCAGACCTCTCCAATGCCTTAGGCAAGTCTTGAAACAAACTTTAGACACACAAAGCAGCTACTTATTATCAAATGTAATGCTCATGCTTATTTGAGAGCAGTTTCTTCTGGCTCATTCTCAAAGAAACAACAGTGGAGATTGTTGGTTTTGTGTGGTTTGACCTGAACGCAGTAGGAGCTGATCCCTTCACACACCCAGGATATGTAGCTTGGTTCAAGGCTGGAGAGCCTTTGGGATTGATTTCTATGGACTTACTTTCGACATCTTGCTTTTGCTGTCTCCAGTTAAAAATGCCAAATTATTAATTTCGTTCTGAATCACAAAATTTTGCTCTTCCCTCTTGAAGTTCTGAGTGGGGGGAACAGAAAAACAAACATTACAAGAGAGTTTTCCGAGGTGTGTATACCTTGCACTGCTGACTCCAAGCCAGGGCCCCCGTGTGTGCTTACGTGAGATTTACACCACAGGATGAAGATCTCTGCCACCATGCGGAAGAGCTGGTCAGAGTCTGCATCAGGGCTCTTGAGCCAGTTAGATCTGAGGCGAAAGATAAATGAATATGCATGTGGAATTCATCAGTGATCGAAACAGTCACACTCTAAAAATTATACCAGCACCAGATGTACACATTTATCCAGATAAAACTGCATCCTCACCAAAGGCATTCTTCAGACAGGCTAAGAATCAATATACTCCTCGCATGCTTAGATATAGACATGCAATTGTTGTAGGTATGTTTGAAGGACCTACAGTAGTCATTTCTATTTTACTAAAAGATGCCAGGATTATCTCAGCAAACAGACATTAGAAATCAACATTTCAGAATGGTCAAAAGTAGGGTTTCTTTGGTCCTTTGAACTGAAGAGATGATTAGAGTTACACTCTAAGTTTTGTGACTAGCCTCCTTTAATCCACAAGGTTAGCAAGATCAGGAAAGTCTTGGTCACTGTGACATACAATCATATCGTAGACATCTGTTACTGTCAAGCCTCTGAAATTTTGAGTACTCTATAAACAGTTCAGGCCTCACCTATTTTCCTTTCAAAGTCACTTTTATGAATGAAATCTGTAAGAATGTTTTTCACTGATATTTGAAGTGTACAGGCAGAGACCAATACTCCTATGCTCTCTGAAATGGGTTGGAAATTCCCTATCTAAAATACTAGCCTAGGTTAAGAAATTTCACAGTGGTGACAAGAAGGCTAAACTACCATAGAATTTAGTCACTTCCTAAAAGTTGTCTTGCCTGTAATCATCTTAAACATTTGAATTAAATTATATTTCAAAAGGGGTGGGTGATTTGCCACTTTCAAATATCTGTGTAAAGTAATACATAACGAGTTAAATTGTCTATCATCTTTCTTAAAGAAAACTGTGGCTCTCATGAATGGTTTAAAAAACTCCATGTCCCTTGGTGCCTGCAGGGGAATAGCTATCAAAAGCCAGTTCCCTATACCTGGGATATCAAACTGAATTGTCCTGAGTTGCCTGTACCTTCTGTCCATTCTGCTCATTACTAGAATAAGGAAGAAAGTAAAGACTCGTAAGGCCAAGACCACCTGTGGACACCTCTCTCATCCCCTTAGTTCCTTACTGCTTGAGTTCTAGCTTCATGGATGCGTCTGTTTAATCCTTCTTGTTTTCTACTTCAACTAGCCTCTGTTTTATAGATAGATACTACAGGTGATCTGCCCCACATTTATTCTCCTCTTCTTCCTTAGGAAGAAACCCCCATTTGACCCTGGGTGGCCCTGTGTGCTGCTAAGATCACATTACCCAGCCTCCCCTGAAGGACACCTGTGGAACTACACTCTGATCGATGAGCTGGAAGAGGAAGTTGTTGGATAAGACTCCTGGAAAAGCTCTCTAAAAAGCATCAGATAGCTGAAGGTGCCCGTCTGCTTTTCTACTTCCTCTCTGGGATGAAAATATGACAGCTCAAACTCTAATTGGCATGCTGCACCGTAAAGTAACTTTGAAGATGGATGTCAACGTTAAGGACAGGAGGCGAGAAGAGAGGGTTTCTAATGAGGAGCAACAACACTGGCCATGGATTGGCTATCTCTGCACTTCTTTTATGTGTGAGATTTAACTTCTACTTTAAGCCACTCTATAAGGTATCCATCACTAGGGGCCAAATGCAATCCAAACTTGAGGCTTGAGATTGGTAATGCTTTTTGATTTCTTTCATATTGATTTTTCAGGAGCGCCTTTTCAGAGTCAAGTGTCAAGTTTTATCAGAAGTACCAGCTGTTCCTTCTGCCGAGTTCTGGCTTAAATGAGCTTTATAGACTTGCCCTATGCCTCTAGTGGGAAGAGACGAGGGCACGCATCCTACCCTGCCGAGGAAAAGTCCAGCCACAGGGAATGTGACCTGTAGGAACTCTGAAAACAAAATATCAGGTGAACACCTGCTCACAGAAGAAAGCAGCAGCTTTGGATACATTGGCTTTCAGCTCAGTGAATTTTGTTTTGAACATCCTTCTCGCAAGAGACAGATTTTTTCCTTTGTCTTTAGTGAGGGTCCTTCTTCAGGTTCAGAATGGTGGGTCACATGAACCCGCCATTAAATGCTTTCTCTCAGGCACATAAATTCTCTGCTCCTCTCAAACCAGACTTAAGACTATTTGCAGGAGGACAGAAGATTCCAACCTTGCCTCTCCATTTTGTCTGAATCTTTTCCTACCCCCAAATGAAGTAGCCAGGCTCTGTCCCCACTGCTCCTAGCCTTCCACAGAACTCAAGATCTCTCTCAACATTCAGACAACTGATCCTTTTGGAGGTACTTAACTGATCTGTGGGTTTCTTTTATCATCGGCTCTCTGGGAAATGCAAGACTGTAGGTGGGGAAGAAGGTTGGATTTAGAGGTAAAACAGAAACAAAAAGCAGGAGAATAAAATCTTGGAGAAAGGCAAGAGTGACAGAGTTAGACTGCTATTTTCAAAATGACAAGTCATCAGGTTTTTGAAGAAAGTAAAGCCAGTTATCAGGTTTTGAACGAAAGTAAAGCCATGCTCCTGTATTCACGGTCAGGTTGTCTGACTAAGCGGTAAGAGCTTATCTCTGCCTTGCCCCTGAGCCTTTTGTCGAGGATTCAGCCTGAGGCAGTCACTGCACAGGATTTACCTGGATTCCCTTCAACAGTTTGAGAGATGAGCTTTCACTCCAAATCGCGCTAAAGCTGTGCGTCTCTGTTCAGAGTGTCTCTGATTTCCAGAAACGAAGCTGAGAAGCTGATTTGTGCAGAGAGGTTTGTTGAACCTATGTTGATTTATAACCTCCTGGCCTGAGGAGATGGAGCCCTGAATCACCAGGCTATGCCCACAGCATGCTTGGAACTCTTGCTCCTTCGGGGTCATTTTCAGGCTGATCACTGACCCACCGAAGCTTCTCTTCAGATGTCAGAGACACCTGACACTGCTGTGACAGGGCTGAAGGAAGTAGAAAGATTTAAAACAACAAGAGAAAACAGGGGAAGACAGGGCAAGATGGCGCTCATCAATATTTAAAGAGCTGCTTAGGGAGAGACTGGAGTGGTTTTGTGGCTCTAAAGAGCAAAAGCTGAGCCGATAGGAGTTATAGATCTGAACTTTAAGTGGTTCAAAGTTGGGGGAACTGGATGAAGGCAGTTCAAGGTATAAACATCCAGTTATAAGACAAATAAGTCCTAGGGATGTAAGGTTAAACATGACTCATCTGATTAACACTGTATGTTACATGAAAGTTGTTGAGAGTAAATCCTAAGTTTTCTCATTACAAGGAATAAAGACTTTTTTGTCTTTTATTTTGTACCTGTGTGGGATGATGGATGTTCCCTCAGCTTACTGTGGTAAGCTTTTCATGATGTATGTAAGTTAAACCATTCTGTTGTATACCTTACAGAGGGCTTTGTGTCAATTATGTCTCAATAAAACCAGAAGAACAAAATGAATGAGAAGGAGTTGAAAAAAATGACTTGAAATGTCTGAAACTAGAATGGGAAGGTACACACAGGTCCAGCTTTGTCTGTTGTCCATAACCGTGGTGGATAATGAGAGGTGGGAAAGGCACCACTAGGAAAAAGGAAGGGGGTATTTATCTGTCCAGTTAGATGAGCTGACCTCTATATTCCTGCCAACTCCTCAACCCTGTACTTCCAAGCCAGCCAATTCTTTAGGGTGAAGAAAGGACTCGAGGAAGGTACAGGCACACACGTAGGAAGGAAGTATTTATAAGTGAGGCTCAGATAGCCCTAATGCTCCCTGGTGTTCAGGGAAGAACGGGTTGAAAAGTGGGGATGAATGAATTAATGATGATCTCAAAGACTCTCTGACATTGTCAATTTTAGCAACTTTCAAATACTACGTAAGTAGAACACACTCTATCTTCAGTCTTGATCGTCAGTAGTGGCAAATGCAATTAGAGAGCTATTTCAGGAGCAGTCTTACCCTACTTTCATTCTTGCTTTCACCTCAGACTCTGACAAATTCCTTTGCTAACCTGCTAACATAATTATGTTATCGGAAATGACTCAAATGATGACCCTGAGAGCAGGATTTCTTTTGAGAAAGTGAGTAAAATTGCCCATAGATAGTTAAGGAATTATATACACACATATACCTATATACAGTGTGCATATGTTTATTCTGCAAAGCTAAATATAAGTAATCTTAAGTAAATATTTTAAATAGTAAGTATAATTTACCTTATGAAATAAATGCTAAAATAGGCATATCCAGACCTATTCCCTGCCCATGACAGAATGGCATACCACTCAAAAAGTTAGCAGTGTTCCCCCAAATGTCTCCAAGTCTTTTCAGTATCTACGATGGGGTATTTTAAAATTAAACCACTGCAAACTTCCACTTTAGGTCTTGAAGCTTTGGGAAGGTGTGGTATAATAAAGTATCTATTTGGTCTTTGCCTTCCACTGGGACCAGCTGTTCTTTGTTCCTTTGCCTGCTCATGAACATAAGGTTCCTATGCTTGCATTTCCTCCTTGTTGTTGTTTAGTAGAAAAGTCTTTGCAACACTATGGACCACAGCACACCAGTCTCATCTGTTCTCTACTATTTCTCAGAATTTGCTCAAAATCATGTCCCTTGAGTCAGTGATGATCTAACTATCCTTATTCAGCTTAAATTCCATGATCAATGTTTATAATTAGCCTAGTATATACACCTTCATGCCCTAACCCATTTTTCTTCCATCAGACTCATTTTGCAAAACCCCAACCCTGGTTAAGTCCAACTCTCTACCTAGTCTCAGCCTGTACGTGGCGGCCAAGTTGGCTGGAGAAAAACACAACTTGCTGATGGTCCCACTTTAAATCCATGACCACAGATCTCAAGTGGGGCCACTGATGCTGCCTTGCAACCATACCACACTGCCCTGGTCCATCCACTCCCCCCACTTGCCCCAGCCATTGCCCCAGACTGTCTGCTTCCTCCTCAACCCTCCAAGTACATTCTCCCCATCCTCCCTCTCAGTTGATGTTCTTGCTTCCTACTTCACTGAGAATGGAAGCAACCAGAAAAGGACTCCTACAGTCTGCCAGCCATAATACATATGGGCGTGTGCACGTGTGTGTGTCTGTCTGTCTGTGTGTCTGCCAGCAGCAGCACCCGGGCACCCTGCCCTCCTGCCCGTCACTGTAGATGAACGATCTCAGGCTGATCCTCTGCCTGTTTGAATGCATTGCTTTAGAAATTCTCTCTCCCTCTTACATCATCAATTTCTCTTCTCTCCATTGGCTCATTCCCATTCATAAAGAAACAAGTTGAAAAGTCTCCCATCTTAAAAACTCTCCTCTTGAACCTATTCTGCATCTAGCTAGCAGCTCATTTCTCTGTTCCCCTTTATAGTGAAACTCCCTGTGGGACTTCCGTAATGTTCCAGGGGTTAAGAATCTGCCTTCCAATGCAGGCTACGTGGGCTCGATTCCAGGTCGGGGAACTAAGATCCCACATGCTGTGGGGCAACTAGGCCCACACACCACAACTAGGGAAGCCCACGCACTGCAATGAGATGGCCTTGTGTCCCAACAAAAAAACCTCATGCAGTGCAACTAGAGAAAGCCAGCATGCTGCAAAGAAGACCCAGAACAGCCAAAATAATTGAAAGAAAAAAACACCTCCCTGAACAAGTTGTCTGTAGCACTATCTCCAAGTCTTTTTCTCCTATTCTCTTCCAACCTACTCCAAAGAGGCCTTCAACTCCATCACTTCATTGAAACTGCTCTTATCAAGGTCACCAATCATTTATTCATTATTCTTTCCTTCTGGAAATCCTTTGTGAAATCGGTACCTAGGACACAACATGCTGTTGCTTTCCTCCTGTCTCACTGGTGGCTTCCTCTCAGCCTCACTCGCTGGCTCCTTCTCTCCCACCTGACCTGTGTACAAGGGCTCAGTCCTTGGAACGCTTCTCTCTCCCTCTCAAGCCTTTATTTATCTCATTCAGTCTCATGGCTCTCAAAGACCACATACCAATATGTAGGCAACTCTCAAATTCTTAGGTCCACACCAGAGTGAACTCTGGACTCATATAACTGCCCACTTGACATTTTCATTTTTATATTGAAGAGGCAACTCAAATTAACATGTCTGAAAGGGATCTCTTCATCTCCCCCTAAAAAAACTTCCGTACCCACAATCCCCTCCAACTTAATTGCTGGGAACTCCCACCTTCCATTTGCTCAGAATCATCTTTGACTCATCTCTTTTCTCTTATTTCCAGTCTGCACGTCCCAAAGGCTCTACCTTTAAGATGTTGGGTCCAGAATCTGACATATTCTGTCAACTTTCATTGCTACCAGCCTGGCCCCAGCCACCACCAACTCTTTTTTTTTTTCCTTTTATTTATTTCTTTTTTCTTCTTTTTTTAATTTTTATTAGTTGGAGGCTAATTACTTTACAATATTGTAGTGGGTTTTATCATACATTGACATGAATCAGCCATGGATTTACATGTATTCCCCATCCCGATCCCCCCTCCCACCTCCCTCTCTACCTGATCCCTCTGGGTCTTCCCAGTGCACCAGGCCCGAGCACTTGTCTCATGCATCCAACCTGGGCTGTTGATCTGTTTCACCATAGATAATATACATGTTTCGATGCTGTTCTCTCGAAACATCCCACCCTCGCCTTCTCCCACAGAGTCCAAAAGTCTGTTCTGTACATCTGTGTCTCTTTTTCTGTTTTGCATATAGGGTTATCATTACCATCTTTCTAAATCCCATATATATGTGTTAGTGTACTGTAATGGTCTTTATCTTTCTGGCTTACTTCACTCTGTATAATGGGCTCCAGTTTCATCCATACCATTACACGCCAGTCAGGATGGCTGCTATCCAAAAGTCTACAAGCAATAAATGCTGGCAAGGGTGTGGAGAAAAGGGAACCCTCTTACACTGTTGGTGGGAATGCAAACTAGTACAGCCGCTATGGAGAACAGTGTGGAGATTTCTTAAAAAACTGGAAATAGAACTGCCATATGACCCAGCAATCCCACTCCTGGGCATACACACCGAGGAAACCAGATCTGAAAGAGACACGTGCACCCCAATGTTCATCGCAGCATTGTTTACAATAGCCAGGACATGGAAGCAACCTAGATGCCCATCAGCAGACGAATGGATAAGGAAGCTATGGTACATATACACCATGGAATATTACTCAGCCATTTTTTTTCCTTTTAAATTGTAGTAACATCCATGTCAACTTACTCATTAGCAACATTTAGTACCTTCACAATGTTGGACCACCACATGACTAATTGCAGAACATTTTCAGGACTCTGAAAGGAGACCCCAGGCCCAGTAAACAGTGGCTCCCATCCCTCTCTGCCCCAGTCCTGGCACCACGAGTCTGCTCTGTCAACTCCAGATCACCCTCAGCCCTTGACTGGGTCACTGTGAGCCTCCCAGCCGGCCTCCTCACTCCCTATATTTGCCCTGATCCCTCACCTCAGCGCTTGAAGACTGAGTCAGATCACATCACAGCTTAGCTTCAACGCTGCACCAGCCTCTCATCTCACTCAGAGGAAAAGCTCTGTACTCTCGGCTCCGTGGAAAGAAACTGGCCTCTCTGACATCTCCTGCTGCTCTCCCCACCCCTCAACTCCTCTCTCTCTGGCCTCCCTGTGATCCCCTGAGCATCCCCACCCGTCCCTTCCTCAGGGCTTGCACCACATGTTCCTTCTTCCTGGGAACAAACCTCTTCCCCAGATCCACATGGTTTCTGACCTCACCTCCTTCAGGTCTGTGTTCAAATGTCACCTTCTCAGTAACATCCTTTTAAAACTGCCAACTGGCTCTCCTGATTCCATTTACTTTGCTTGTATAATTTACTTAGGTAAGTAAAGTATATAGGTAAATATATAAGTACATAGGGAAGTATATTGTAAATGTCTAAGTACTTTATGTTTGCTCGCCCCACTCTCTTGCCAGAGTGAAAGCTCCCTAGGCCAACATCTTTTTTTCTGTATTGTTCTTGCCTGTCCTCTAATGCCTAGAACAGCGCCTGACAGACAGTCAGTAATCTCTCTTGAATGAGTGTGTGACAGAAGAGCAGAGGGATGGGAGGGGTCGCTGCTGCCCTTCTTCAGTGGCCTGTGAGGATGAAACGGGTGGCCAAGCCACTGATCATACAGAACCACTGGTCACGGAAAGCGCTGCCCAGAGGTCCCACAGCAGGGATGGAGGCGGCGGGGATGCTGGTGGTGGCAGCCGTGACTTTCCTCTCTCGCCTGTAACAGAACCCAGTCCCACCCCTCCATCGCGGGCCGGCCCTGCCCAGACGCCTCCGTACCTGTTGTTGTCCACGTAGCGGATGAGCATGGGGTAGAAGGCGTAGAGGTCTCTGCAGAGGACAGCAAACTCGTCCAGGATGAGCAGCTCGGCCTCCTGCGTGTCCCCTTTGCTGTCAGCTCTCAGCTGCTCCTCCTCCTGCACGGTCTTGACGGCCTTCTTCTTCAGCTTCTCCAGGGTCGGGATGAAGTGGCTTTTCAGCAGGTCCGGCCTGGCTTTGCTGATGATCGGCTGGGCGTACACTGTGTTTGCAAACAAAGGGCCTCCCCCTCATTCCACAGGTTATGACAGTCGAGAAAAGGAAAGAAGGGACCCTCAAAGGTGAGGCTGTGGAAAGCCTTTGACTCAGACTGGCACCCTTCCTTCATTTTCCACTTGGCATGTCTGTCTCATGAAGTCACAGTTGCTGGGGTGGGGGTAGGCATGGATGGAGCTACAGGAGAAGGTCCCTATCCCTGTTTTGCTTCTTCAAGTTATGAGAAGAGCCACCCCTGAACTCTTCATGCATGGCCTTTGCTATATCTCTGAGCTCTTCATAACGGGCCATCTTTCATTTTAGAAGAGTGACTTTGACTCACTAGTTACGTTATAAACTCCTTGAAGGAAGTCTTATTTATATAAGCAGCACTGTGCTGAGTCAAGAGTACATACTTAACACTCTGCCTTCTGGTTATTTTATAGAAAAATCTCTTAAAAATACACAAACCCTGAGAAACTCATAGTTTCTCAGCCCCCAACACGTGAGAACTGCCAGTCTATTGTCTTGGGGCTCCTCTAGGCCCTGAGAAAAGCAGACAAACTACTATCATCAGAGTCAATAAGCAGAAACAAGTAGGACTTGGGACTATGATTCTAGCCCTTTTAAAGAGAAAGATAAAACTTACATGTCTCATTGACTTCTTTATTTGCAATATCCTATTGGTCTAATTCATAATAAAGATCAGAATCAGAGTAATTATTTAGATATGTGAAATAAAATTCTCAAGAGTCATGAACCGTTCACAAAGTACAATACGTATTTTGTGTATTTCAAAGTTCTTTAATGTAGGGCTTTTCAGTTGGAAACAGCCTATACTCTAGCACTTTTTAATCTCACTGTGCCTCATTTTTTGCTTCCATAAAAAAAGACTTTTTTAGAAAGAGAAGGTGAAGGCAGTTCTCTGTGGCAATGTGTTAATCAAGAAGTCGAAACTTAGCACTATGATGGCTCACATTTCATACCCTGGTCCTCACCAGGGTGCACCTCTGCTTTGGACCTGGAATCAGAGTGGTTCTTCCAGATATGGGTGATTTGAGGTTGCTCTTGAAAACTGACTTTGTTTACACACCAGGAATGAAGTGGCCTGACTGAATGAGATCTGGACACACTTGTGAAATAACAGGCCAAGTTCAGTTCTCATCAGCGTGCGCTGACTTCTTTCCTTTGTACCCCTGGGGAATCTAAGGGAGTTCATCCTTTGATTTCCTTCCTTCCCTTAAGCCAGATTTCCCTTAAGCCTCAACAAATTACTTTAGGGTTAACAATATTCTTGGGCTAAAAGGTAAGAAAGGAACACTAATTTACCTATTCACATGTTCCCAGGGGCCTATACTATCCAGGAGCCATCAGTAACCAAAGTATTTATTAATATAATTTGAATCTCAGTTCATTTCAGAGACAGGAAGAAGGTAGGATATTTTCTTCTTTGGTCTTGCAGAGGGGTATCTACTCATTTGTCCAGGAAGCTAATAGCTCCTATTGACCCAATGGCTGTGTTTCATGGTCCAGGAAACTGTAGGGGTGAAACAGCTATGGTGGAACTGTGTATCTAAATTGCAGGTCTATCAAAGGCAATGACTTTAGCTTCTGTCTCCTCTGACTTTACTGTGACAGAGGACCCTAAAATCTTCATGGTCTCCTGACTATGAAAAATGTGGTTATTAATTTTCCAAGCCTCTCTTTTTTTTTTTTTTTTTGAGAACAGAAAATCAGTGAGTAACACTCACTAAGAGCCTACTGCATGCAAGGAGTTCTAGAGGAATACAAAACAAACCCAAAATCCAAGTGACGCTACTGTGAGCCTAAACCAGAGAGTGTCTTAGAAAGCATAAAGTGAAACACAAATGCGAGAGAAACTTACAGAACAGCCCAGATGGGAGTGAGTTTCATACGTGTGGAAAACACACAGGGTCACTTACCCAGGAAATATGAACAATTACTGTAAGAGCAAATGGGATTCTTAAGTACCAAAAGCAAATGAGCAATGATCATCAGAATCTTGCAGAGTTTATCAAGAAGGGCTTCCTGGAGATTTGAGGGGCTAGATTAATTGGGGAGTCAGGCAGGAGCACTGGCTCCAGGAAGCCCTATAGGGGGATAAGTCAGTTCTTTTCACTGTTAAATATCTAAGGTAGGGAGGGGGGATAGATTAATGATAGACTAAGAGAAGAAAAAGAGTCTAGGCATCTCGATGCCAGGGCCGAAAGACACGCGTGGTACCTGCAATGCGCTTCATCCAGGAGGCCTCGTCGATGCCCAGGTTGTTGTTGATGATTTTCAGAATGTTGCCCAGGATGACACTGAGGTGTTCAGACGTGACCTTGGTGCACCAGGGCCCTGCGCCGGGGGGCAGGTGCTCGGGCCCCCGCTCCCACCAGTAGGACAGGTAGTTGCAGAGCATGGGCAAGATGACCTCAATGACGTGGGGCATCTCTGTGTACCGGGCCCCTGATTCGGCCAGGTCGTTGATTTCCTTCATCAGGCCTTCCAGCTGGGGGATGTCGGGGCACATCTCCTCCACTGTGTCTGGCATCCCCAGAACTGACCGAGAGGGTACAGGAATAATAAAGGGACAGTGATTCAAAACAGAGTGCAACCTTCTCTCTCTCTCTGTCCACCCCTCCTTTGGCCTTGAGACATAATTTTCCATCCCAGAACCTCAAACAGGTAAGCACTAGATATGTAGGAGCTATTGTAAAGGCTGCAGTTTCCAGAGGCTGGGTTATCTTCCAGATGTTCTATTCAGGTCAAAACACTTAAACTGAATCTTAAAGGAACATAACAGAGACATGGCTGAGGGACATTTTATAAGACTTCTCTGTGAAAAAGTCAGTCTCTTGGCTTCTCCCTCCTGGCGTCAGTGTATGCACTGGAGGAAAGGCAGGACCCAAAGCAGAAAAGCAACCCATAGATATCGAGCTGCCAATTTGTGGTTCAGTCACCTAGATCATGTCTGTACTGTTTTGAAAAGGAAAAAGAAACCTCTTGCATCAAAGATTCTTTTAGCTGGACCAGAGACAATGCTTTCCATCCAGTTGAAACCTGTGGGGGGCGGGGGGTGGGAAACATTGCCCATACACTGATTTCTGCATTTACAAAAGAAGTTGCTGATGATCTGAAGTAACCTTTGCCAAGAGCTCTTGTCAATCACTTAGACCTTTTTGTTTTTGAAGGCTTATAGACAAGGAATAGTGAGTTAGCCCTGTCTTTTCCTCACAGTGAATGACTGAGGTCACTTCACTGAACAAGGACAGACAGGATGAGATGATTACAGAGTTCAACATGAAACATTGTTAGGTACAAGGATGGTAAATGGAAAAAGCCAAGGGGATATCTGTCCTGTTCTTCTTAAGGCAAATGACACTCTTTTCCTCCAAGATAGGAGGAGAGACCAGAAGCAACCTGAAGTTGCTGATGGGTGAGATGCATATAAGGGCTCTGTGTGGCAAGGCATAGCCCAGTGGAGAAAGAAACAGGAACCGGAAGCTCTGCAGAGCATCCTGGTCAGCAGCTCATGTGCAGACTCCACCCACAGGCTAAACTTCTCAGAGCAGGGCCAAAGCACCAGGCATCATGGAGCCTAAGGAGTCAGAGAAGCAACAGGAAAATGTGGTGCCTTTTAGATCCACCAGCGGGGCACATTAGATCCACTAGAAGATTTGAGGACATTATTTTTGATATTAAAAGTAAAGTGCAAAGCTTTTAGGAATTTCAAAGGAAAAAGCAGAAAACTTCAAATAAAATGTGACATTTAGTGAGTTGGGCTCTACCTTCCGGCCCTGTGCCATGGGGTTACTGCTGGTGTGAAATCTCTCTTTTCTAGATTTTAAGTCCATAGGAACGGAAGGGTTAATGAAGAAGAGGCCACAGCAAAGGCTTTGGCTTTTAGGAATATCAGTCAATTGAAGGGTCTGTCTTGATTTCCTTCACGATTGTACTGCCTGGAGCAAAGATAGAGAATAATCCTGTGAAGATAGACTAAGAGATGAAAAGAGAGTACAGGTACCTTGGTTCCTGGGCTGGGGTGGGGAGGAAAGGCATTTGGGATACCTTCATCCAGGAGACAATGAATCCGTAGCTGATACAAGCGGTTCTACAGGATGGGGTGTGGCTGCAAATCAATGGACTCGGAAGAGCCTCCCTGCTATGGAGTGGCCCTGCATGGGGTGTCCTAATACTTGCCCTAATTATGTTTTTCTCTTGCTATTGGCATGGCCTTTGGTATGTAGAAGGCTGATTACTCTTCCTTGGAAGTTAGGAGTGAAGCAATGTCCTTTAAATCCAGACAATTCAAAAGGACTAGCAGCATGAAAACCAAAGAACATCGAACTCCTGCCATTTACCCCGAAGGGAATTATTCAGGTCAGACACGATCCACTGCCAATGCTGGTCATTTGCAGAGAACAAGTCTGGCCTGTACCTTGCCTCAGAGCAATAAGAATCGGGGGTGACATCAACGTGGGGGTCTGGGGAGACTCTCACAAACAAAATCATTTGACACATACAGTGTCAGATAAATAGGTACAAATGGTGAAGTCAAACATTCTACCTTCAGGCTCTGCACTCAGAGCAGTGCCAACTGCCACAGAGGCAACTGAAATTTACAACTGTTGGCTATAAAATTATACACGAGAAGGCTCAGAGCATGTGTGTGTTTAAATGTCACACAGACAATCCATCATCATAGACACTTTTTTTTTCCTCCTACCTAAGAAAAACACAGAGTTGCTTGAGGTTGCTTCAATGGAGTCATTATAATGACCTTTAAAAGTTATTTATATGTAATTGGTCCTCAAGGGGAAGAAACATTTGCAATTCTGGTGGTGTTTTGTACTTCAAATGCCACATAATACACCAGCAGAATGAATGCTGCTGAGTTATCTACCTGAAAAACAGCTCAGTTGGGTCCTGTTAGAATCAGACTCAAGACTGTGAGGGGGAGCCATTAGAACACACTGTCCTTTCATCTTCCACATCAATGGTTCTCAAAGTGAGATTGTCCTGCCAGCAATGGCAGCATCACCTGGAAACTTGTTAGGACCTTTTGGAATCTCGACATACTGAATTAGAAACTCTAGGGGTAGGACTTGGCATTCTTCAAAAAGCCTTTTGAGTGATTCTCATACATGCTATCAAAGGGAGAACCATTGGGAAAGACTGAGTTAGAGTCCACAGCTGTATTTTTTTCACCAGGCAGCTCTTCCCTCAAGATGACAGCATCCGAGAGCACCACTTCTGTAGTATTACATGGAAACCGGACCTCCTTCCTCTCTGGTTGATTTTTTCCAATAAGGATTTGAGAAGTAAACCTGGCTGGTGAGTAGGATGTTTTGGTTAATCTATTATCCTGACTAGGCTTTCCTGGTGGCTTAGTGGTAAAGAATCCACCTGCCATTGCAGGAGACGCAGATTTGATCCCTGAGTTGGGAAGATCCCCTGAAGAAGGAACTCACTCCAGTATTCTTGCCTGGAAATGCCATAGACAGAGGAGCCCGGTGGGTTACAGTCCACGGGGTCGCAAAGAGTTGGACAGCTTAGCGACTGAGTATACACACACACAAGATCTAATTCTACTCATGAATGGAGTCAACAACAACAAGATTCTGATTCATAGACCACTGCCACATGTAACCAAAGATTTTATCTAGCACACAGCTAGAAAACCTTTTCTAGACATATCTTAACAATTTTGGATGAGTTAAAAAATGCTCCAGGATATTACAGGATAGAAGAGGTCCTAATATGAGTAACTCTGCCAGCAAAATGGACTATAGCCCGCCGGGCTCCTATGTCCATGGGATTCTCCAGGGAAGAATACTGGAGTGAGTAGCCATTCCCTTCTCTAGGGATTGAACCTGGGTATCCTGCATTGTGTGTAGATTCTTAACCATCTGAGCTATCAGGGAAACTCCATTAATTGAGATGTCCAATTGACTGAAGTCTTGATAAATCAGTTAATATTCTATTTCTCAACCAAAGACTCACAGCATCTGTCACATTCCCTTTCCCTATTCCCTCCTTGGTCCCTCAGGCCACCTACTGTGTGTAGTGAATGAAGTCTACCTTTTCAGAGCCCATCAAGCTATCAGTCATTGTCTGGCTCCAGGCAAACATGGTTATCCCAGAATATATTTTTATGTGCACTCTGCTTTTCAAGAGCTGTACACATCATCAGAATTCACTCTTTGTTAACTGAATGATGAAAAATATGGGCTCAGAGGACTTGGACCCTGAGTCCACAGTGTGTGACTGATGGATGAACAACAGTGTCACCACTAGTCACAACCTTGTCCCTTCTTCCTTATGGAGTATGTGATGACAGATACTTATTTTTAATTTATGAATATGTCTTACTAAATCAATGTGAAGGTATATAAGATAAGAAGAAACATATTTCTAATAGCCCTTGAGAACAATGGGACACAGTCATTTCCTTCCCTCCAAAGCCAGTCTAGGGTTTCCTTCATCTGGGTAAATTTCAAATTTACCTGCTACTCTACCTCTGTGTCCCATCACTTCATGGCAACTAGATGGGGAAACAATGGTAACAGAGACAGACTTTATTTTCTTGGGCTCCAAAATCACTGCAAAGGGTGACTGCAGCCATGAAATTAAAAGACGCTTGTTCCTTGGAAAAAAAGCTATGACCAATCTAGACAGCATATTAAAAAGCAGAGACGTTACTTTGCCAACAAAGGTCTGTCTAGTCAAAGCTATGGTTTTTCCAGTAGTCATGTATGGATGTGAGAGTTGGACCATAAAGAAAGCTGAGTGCCAAAGAATTGATGCTTTTGAACTGTGGTGTTGGAGAAGACTCTTGAGAGTCCCTTAGACTGCAAGGAGTTCAAACCAGTCAATCCTAAAGGAAATGAACCCTGAATATTCATTAAAAGGACTGATGTTGAAGCTGAAGCTCCAATACTTTGTCCACCTGATGCAAACAGCTATCTCATTAGAAAAGACCATGATGTGGGGAAAGACAGAAGGCAGGAGGAGAAGAGGATGACAGAGGACGAGATGGTTAGATGGCATCACTGACTCAATGGACATGAGTTTGAGCAAGCTCTGGGAGATGGTGAAGGACAGGGAAGGCTGGCATGCTGCAGTCCACGGGGTCACAAAGAGTTGGACATGACTGAGCGACTGAACAATAACTACCTCTATGAATTCAAGAGTAAAGTAGATCTCTCTCTCTCTCAAGGTGCAAGCTCTACACACTGGTGACACAGACAGAGACACTTTTTCTTGAATCACAGCTGGAGCAGAATACATACATCAGTATCCAGCACTGTCATGAAGCTGGGGAGCAATATTTTAGCTGGCTTCTGTCTACAGATGCCACAGCCCTTCCTCATCATTACCAAAGCCTGCTCTGTCGTTTAACTCCTACTTTAGCTGCAAGACATAACTCATGTGGAATCATGAGACAGCAGAGAAAAACAAGGTTGGGACTATAATTTTCCTAGTCCATGAAAGGGGAGAAAGGGTGAGATGAGGCTGAGGGGACTGGGGAATTAACTGAGAGATACCGTGTGAGACTTTGGAACGTGGAGGCATCTTGGCAATATCTCTCTCGATGAGCTCTGAGAGCAGTGGTCTCCACTGTTATTTTAGCTCAAGCAGAGAACTTGTTAAAGCAATTTTGTCTAAAATGTCTGGTCATGTTTTCTGGGGACCAGGTGCTGCTTTTATCTGAAGTGGGAACAAAGCTGCCAAAGTTTAGCACTCTGGATTCTTAGATGGAAAGAAGAGTGACAGAGAAAAATGCAGCAAGAACCCTTCTTCTCTTAGGACTCTCAGGACACATGACAGTTTGAAACGGGGGCTTGAACCAAATGGAACTGAGGCACAGTCTAGTCATCTGCTGGTACAATATTTTAAGAAAATACTTGTTCTGAACAGGATATATTCTGGTTTGTTATGATTTTTTTTGCGGGGGGTGGGGGGATTCTGCTTTTCTTAACATTAATCGAACCCATTGTGTGGTAGCTTTTGCTTCATGTTACATCAAGTCAAGGTAGTTCTTTCCAGTTGGAGGCCAAGTTTCATTTAAGGTTCCTGTTGGAAGCGCCTCTGATCTACTCCATCGTCCTTCAGCAGGATCACAATTATCCATACATGGGGACTCTTCTCTTCCATCCCCCAGAAGCAGGTTTACCCCCTGCCTTGGATTCCAGTTCCAGGTTATTCTAGAAGAGGGGGTGGGAAAACTTTTCCTATAAAGGGGTCAGACAGTAAATATTTTAGCCATTTCAGGGCCAACAGTATTTACTGCCACCACTCAACTCTATCACTGCAGCTGAAGAGAAACAGAATGGGCCACCCCCAAATATACCCCTTTGGCAGACGGATTACTTTGAGCTGATTATTTTTAAGAAACTGAAGATCCAGGAGAATGTCTGACAACAGAGTTACCTTTTTATAAGGGAAATCTACCTTTGTAAACAAAGTTTATCTTAGTTACGGGAGCCAGTACCAGAAGAGAGCTCTTACCAAAGACCACTTTTTCATCTGAGAGATTCACAAGCCTGGCGGGGCACACTGCTTACCAAGCCCTTCCTCTTCGCACTTTCCCATGGATTCCTACCTGCTCTGAAGCCCTAGACTCCTAACCTTTTCCTCAGGATGGTATATAAGTCTCAAATGTTGGGCTGGCTTATGAGTCTCACATCTTTGTGGGGCTCCCTTATGTACATGAGTTTGAGTAAATTCCGGGAGTTGGGGATGGACAGGGAGGCCTGGCGTGCTGTGATTCATGGGGTTGCAAAGAGTCGGACATGACTGAGCAACTGAACTGAACTGAACTTATGTACACATGTGTCCACAATTAAGTTTTTTTTTCCTCCCATCAATCTATCTTTTTCAGAGGGGAGGTCTCAGCCAAAAACAATGAAGGGTAAAGGGAAAATTATTTTTCCTTCCCTACACAGTGCTAAGGGCTTCCCTGGTGGCTCAGTGGTAAAGGGTCCTCTGCCAACGCAGGAGAGGTGGGTTCGATCCGTAGGCTGGGAAGATCCCCTGGAGAAGGAAATGGCAACCTACTCCAGTATTCTTGCCTGGGAAATCCCATGGACAGAGGAGCCTGGTGGGCTGCAGTCCATGGAGTCACAAACGAGTTGGACACGACTCAGTGATTAAATTACACAACAACAACACAGTGCTAAAGCAGCCACAGGCAACATGTAAATGAATGGGTATGACCATGTTCTAATGAAACACCATTTATAAAAATCAGCAGTAGACCAGATTTGGACCATAGCCTAGCACTGTTCTAGAACTCCGCGGGTCAACACTCCTGTCAAATTCCATTTTGTGTAGAATTTCAATTCCTTCTTGTGTTTTTCTATCCATCCTTCATGACGATGAAGAATCATCCTTCCAAGGTCATCATCCTTGGAAGCACAGCCTCGCTGTGGACTTGAGGAGTACACCACGCTTATCAGTGCAGCTCTGCGTGACCCCCTTGTTCCCACTCTCTGGAGAGGAACAAAGAAGGACAGTCACCATCCCCAGGTGCAGAAAGAGAATGGAGATCAGGGCAGACAGGAGAACCTGAGCTCTTAGGATGCAAGGGATGTTGAAATCAACTGCACTGTCTCCTCTTTTCACAGAAGAGGAAACCAAAGTCTAAAGATAACCAAGGACTTGCTCGTGCCCACTTTTCCAGCAAGATGGAGACCTGTCACACGGGGCCAGTTCTGACCTCCTGGCCCCTCTCAGACCACGTGAACCGACAGGGCTGGGGGCTGCTGTCCTTGCCTTTCTGGCTTTCTCTCTCCCCCTGCATTCCTCTAAGCACATCAATGATGACCTCTGATGGATGGTACTTACTAGACCTCTCCCTGGGGGTTTTGGTGTTGAAGACGGAGAGCGGGTTGTAGCGGTTAAGGGTGGGCTCCAGGAATGCCACTGGTATGGCGGCTGCCAGTGAGGCCAGGCATTCTCCAAGGGCAGGACGTTGCCTGGAAACAAAGAAGTCCATTTAGAAGTGGTGCCACCTCCATGCTGGCCCCATGCCTTGGTGGACCAGGCCTACTTCCCAGGATGTCTTGGGCCACTTCCCCACAGATGGCTCCACTGGACATCCTGGGCCTTGAGCTCAGCTGGATTGCATGTTCCTCCCCTCCCTCACTTTTTCTGGATACTAACCAATGGTTTACAATGGTCTCATTCCCTGTTACCTAGCTTTTAAATAACTAAGGTGATATATACTATGTAGCTTTGTTCTCTCCCAGCATCTCTGAGAGCAAGTTTGGCTGGCATCCAAATTGAATCAGATCCTCCCAGTTCTTAAAATGTTTTAAAATCTTTCATGGAATTTCTTTGTCTATTCCCTGCTATGAGTGGAGCCTGTGTCAACCAACGGGAACCATAGATAATGGGCCCAAAACACCAGTAAGACACAAAATTGAAGTTCTGCCTTGCAAGAGAAATGACATGCCCTAAACCAAATCATGTGATGCAGACAAAAGAGCTCCAACACCTATTACTTCCCTTTCTTCCACAAACACTTGAGTAATCACCATGCACTAAACTTTGGTTTTTAAGTCTTTCTGTGAAAGACGCAATCAATCAAAACCAAAACGCTTGAGATTTCTAGTTCTCCGGCTAAGAGGACTTACGCTTACCTGCAGGATAACCAAGGCTGCAAGAGTAAGTGACGGACCACAAGCCACCAGCTGCTCAAAGCAGAGCTAGTATTGAAAGAGTGCTTCCCCTCTCAGACCTGGGCTTAGCCCTGGATTTGTACTTTCTAACCCAGCAGGTTCTTTCTTCTACTGAGATGAAATACAGTCGTAGCACTGGCTCAAAGGGCCCCATAAGGGGCCTGACATCTGTTCCTTCCTGATGAATGGGAGACCAGAGCCATCTATTTTCCACCCAGCAATATCTTTTCCCTGCCACCCTCTGGCATTCGATCACAGACAGACCACACACACCTGCCTTGTGAGTTACATACGTGATGCCAGTTTTCAAATACGAGGAAAAATTTCTTCAAATAAACCAATAATGTGAGTCCTTTGTTAGACCATGATACAAAGGTAACTAGTAGAAAAGGTAGACGATAGGTCAATAATTAAGAGACAAAAGGGATTACAGGGTTCAACCCATCTTATTAGCCTTCCTCTGTGACTGATGAGCTTAAACTCATCAGTATGAATGTGGATACTGTGCATGAAGCCTACCAGGAGAAGCCCTGGGGGCAGAGGATGTCAGGCTGCACATTGGGGGATATTACAGAGCCATTATGGAGAAAACTGTCAGCTAGAGGGGGCATGCTTGGAGCCAAGAGCAAACGTGTACCCCACTATTGCAGTTCTGCAGAGACAGGAAGGCATTCAGTTCTCACGGTTCCCTGCAGTTCCCACCAAAATCCATGCCCAACAACATGTACACTCTGCTATATTTAAAATGGACAATCAACAAGGACAGGGAACTCTGCTCAATGAGGCATACCAGGCTGTTATGTGGCAGCCTGGATGGGAGGGGAGTTTGGGGAAGGAATACAATATATATCTGAGTCCCTTTGCTGTCCACCTGAAACCATCACAACATTGTTAATCTGCTATACTCCAATATAAAATAAAAAGTTAAAAGAAAAGTGCTATGAAAAGGAAAAAGAAACCCATACCCAGCATCCCATTAAGTGTCCTTCACTATGACAACAGCCAATAATTCCAGTAGTACCAAGACACCAGACTGTCAAGGCTGTAGAGTCTCTGGATAGGATAACAAGCATTTACTAGGGGACAGGGCAGGGAGGTAGCTAGGGGAGCCACTGTTGTCTGAGAAGTAAGCCAGGTAGTAAAGACTCCGCCTGCAATGAAGGAGACCTGGGTTCGATCCCTGTGTTGGGAAGATCCCCTGGAGAAGGGAATGGCTACCCACTCCAGTATTCTTCCCTGGAGAATTCCATGGACAGATGAGCCTGGCAGGCTGCAATGTGACAAAATAGCATGTCTTTATGGTCTCATTATAAAGATTAGAATCAACTTGCAACTTCATTATGCATAGAGAAAGGATACACATTTGAGTTGGGTTAGAAATGTGATCTTAACTGGTCCTGAAAAAAATGACTTGACAAGACTATCTAGGGTAGAGTCAGAATGTGTTGGGGGCTAGCCTGGGGGTCCACAGAACTGTTCTGCTTGAGGTGCCAGAGGAGTCTGCTGGACCAGAAAGAGGGAGGAGGGAGAGGGTGGGTGAGTTGAAAGAAAGCTGTGTACCCCTTGGAACTTCCATACACTCCTTAGGCAAGTTATCAAACCTGAGACAAATGTGATCTTTTAATTACTTTAAAAGACAACTAATACATGTGATCTTATCCCTTCTTTTCTATCTTCTTCTTGGGCTCAGCTTTTAGGGGATTAGCTGACAACTTATTTGGCCTGAAGTATTTGAGCTTTCAAATCACTTTCAAATCAGCCTCCAGCAAGCAAGAATGCCCTCAGCCAGATAAGCACTTGTTAGCTAGCAACACAGCCTTGTCCTTCTGTGAAAGATCTGACTGTTAAATCGTCCCATCCAGGTCTGCTCTGGAAGGTCTATTTGGGAGCTGCATCAGGGGTGGAAGGGGCTTCCCTGCTGGCCCAGCAGGTAAAGAATCCACCTGCAGGGCAAGAGACGTGGGTTCGATCCCTGAGTTGGGATCGCCTGGAGTAGGAAATGGCAACCCATTCCAATAATCTTGCCTGGGAAATCCCATGGACAGGGGCGCCCGGCAGCATCACAGAGTCAGACACGACTGAGCACATGGCACATGAGTGGTGGAGGAAGGCAGGGGGCGGGGCTGGGGAGGCCGCAGAGACCAAGGGTCTCTCCAGGGAGCTCTGCAAAGCTGCTTCACTTCTGCACAGGCCCCGGCCAGTCCTGTTCCCCATCTCTCCTCAACACCTCTTCTCTTCCCACTCCTTCACTTCTTTCTAAGCTCATGGTGGTGGTGGAAAGGCCAACTCTCAGGACAGCTGATTGGGAGTGAGGGCCTGTGCCCATGGAACATGGAGAGTCACATGTCTTCATATGACAAGGGGTGATATCAAACCTGAGAGCAAATTTATAGGTGGGGCAGGGAAAGGAATCTAGGATACAGCTGGTCCTGGGTTGTCTTGGTACAAAATTGACCCACTCAGTTCAGTCACTCAGTCATGTCCAACTCTTTGCAACCCCATGGACTGCAGCATGCCAGGTTTCCCTGTCCATCACCAACTCCCGGAGCTTGCTCAAAGTCATGTCCATTGAGTCAGTGATACCATCCAACCATCTCATCCTCTGTCATCCCCTTCTCCTCCTACCTTCAATCTTTCTCAGCATCAGGGTCTTTTCAAATGAGTCAGCTCTTCATATCAGGTGGCCAAAGTATTGGAACTTCGGCTTCAGCATCAGTCCTTCCAATGAACATTCAGGAGTCATTTCCTCTAGGAGTAACTGGTTTGATCTCCTTGCAGCCCAAGGAACTTTTTACTTTAATTGATCCATATTACTTCTCTTCTCTTTCACTCACCAAAATTAAAGTTATGATCTCCCAAAAGTGGATTTCTAGAGTTAGTCTGATGAAAGGCAATCCTTGGGGGCAATGGACAGTTCTCTGGTGTTAATGCTGACTCCATGACTTGAGGGAGAGGGACAAGCATGATATTTAGTTACTGACAAACTGAGTCTCTGCCAGCTCACCACAGGCATTTTCTAGTCTGGAGCACAAAACGATGCTAACAAGCTGGAGGGAGAAATAACAGTGCTGGCCTCACTGAGAAAAGTTCTTTCTGTAAAAGCCCAGAAGGCTGCCAATTAATGGCTGTGAAATACCAGAGGGATGACCTTCGCCTCCAGGTCCAAGACCAACGGAGCTAGACAAAACTTGCTGCTAAAATACTGGTGATTATTAGCGCCCCCCAGGGGGCATTGTGGGTGTGGACTAAGCAGAACAAGGGCTACAGAAACAGCTCCATAGCAACCAAAGGGCATGCTGGAAGAGTTGATCACTAGAGAAATGCACTCTGCCTGCAAGCTCCCTCAGTTATTACTGTCAAGAACAGTATTTTTCATATAACAGTACTTGGTCAATGTTGACAGACTGAAGAGACTTCAATTTTTTTTTTTTCCATTAAATTGAAGTATGGCTCAGATGGTAAAGAATCCGCCTGCAAAGCGGGAGACCTGGGTTCGATCCCTGGGTTGGGAAGATTCCCTGGAGAAGGGAATGGCCACCCACTCCAGCATTCTGGCCTGGAGAATTCCATGGACAGAGCCTGGCAGGCTACAGTCCATGGGGTCGCAAACAGCTGGGCACAACTGAGCGACTTTCACTTTCACAGTTGATTTACAATGCAAAGTGATCTCTTGTGTGTGTGTGTATTCTTTTCCATTATAAGTTATTACAAGATACTGAATATATTAATAGCTCCCTGTGCTAACAGTAGGTCCTTGTTTACCTAAGTTATACATAGTCGTATGTATCTTTTAATCCCAAATTCCTAATTTATCCCTCCCTCTCCTCATTTCCTTTCAGTTCAATTTGTATTTCAGTTTTTGTTAATTCCTAAGTCAGTCTGTCAACTTTTTTTCCACGGATTGGGACCTGCTTCTCAACAGTCTATCATCAGGGACATAGGCTAAGACAAAGTCATCCTAGTAATAATAACTACACCTGCACATATCTGGTGCTTTGCAATTTTGAAAGTTCCTTTGTGTAAATTCCAGAGGATGCAAAAGAGAGTAAACAACAGGTAGCAGAGGGGCAGAAAGTGGAGACGCGGGAAGGTTCTAGACAGAAACACCAGTGATCTCAAAACAGCAAAATTGCAAAGCACCAGATATGTGATCTCAGCAGTCTGGGGAGAGCAACATTTGATCAGGAAAGAACTGGTTAAAGGGGACAGAGCAGGAAGGCAGATATAAATATCTCTAAAGTGTGAAGGCAAAGACAAAGTTTTAATTTGAAATAAAATGGAGATTCAATGCTTAATGTAGTCAATTACCAAACTTAGTCTTCTTGATCCATCCCCATCAAATGCTCTATCAATTAATCGAAGTAGGGACTTGCCTGGTGGTCCAGTGGTTAAGAATCCACCTGCCAAAGCAGGAGACGCAGGTTCGATCCTCGGTCCAGGAACTAAGATACCACATGCCTCGGGGCAACGAAGCCCATGAGCCACAACTACTGAGCCTGCACTCTAGAGCCCTTCTTCAACGAGAGAAGCCACTTCAATGAGAAGTCCACATATTGCAACTAGAGAGTAGTCCCCCACTCGCTGCAGCTAGAGAAAGCCTGCATGCAGCAATGAAGACCCAGTGCAACCAAATGAGTAAATAGTAATAAAATCAATCAAAGTATATTCAGGTTAAAGAATGTTAAGCATTCTCCATGTTTAAACACACATGGTAAAAGCCTTTATCCTACTCTGAAACTGTATCTGAAAATTTACCTGTCAGTGACTGTCTCAGTCTAGCTCAATTAGAAAACATTCCCCCCAAAAGGTCTCTAATCTGTTTCAATGACTTTCTTCCTCCTCACAGTCAACCCTATCATGGAGGTGTCTGGAATCTTTTCTATTTACAATGCATTCACGCTATAGTTGGAAACCAAATATTGAGTGGTTCCTTTGCCACCTTATAGACATTTGCTACCCAAGAAACTTCAGTAAAACATGGCAGAGAAATGGTAGGTTTCACTATATTTTCTCCCCTCTAAAACCCACAACGCTGGGGGAAAATTGAGAAATTTAGACCTATGCTGAAATTAGAAAATGTGTGACAACTTCACACTGCAAAATACAGACCAAATCAAAAAAGTTTCAGAAAAGAACAATTAGCTAAAAGTTACTACAGAGAAAATGAGGGAGGAAGGTTAAGGGAAAAGTCAATAGATACAAATAACTTCCCTCCTTGAACAACAGCTAAGACCAAAAAACTCGGCAACAATATAATAAAATGGAAGATTCATTAAAGTAAGGCCCAATTCTGGAACCTGAGGGGGTGTATTAAGTGCTGAGAAGAAGTGCAGGGGTTGATATGGAAAAGACAACCCTGAGACAAAGTACAGGGAAATGAAAGAGCTTCAAGACCAAAGAAAGAACCCAGTGAGCAGCAGCGAAGTCATGTGTGCAGGGAACAAATCACCGGGTCACACACACCGTCAGACCACAGCGAAGCGAAGTCTGTACACTCCTGAGGGAGGAAAATTACGACCCAAGGATTTTATACCATGGAAACTGTTCACATGCAAAGTCGACGGATGATACGACAAAATATGCAAACACTCAACAGTAAGTGCTCTTATAGAAACAACAACATAAGAGGAGTCTGGCCACCTAAGAGGTAAATCCAAATAAAAGTTTTAGAATGGGCAAATCACAATTTAGAAGCACTGGCCACACACGGAATCATTTAAATATAAACCAAGGTAAACAGCTCAAGGAATATTAGTCCTAAAATAGTCCAGGGTAAAATGTATGTTATAAAGAACTACACAGCAAAAAAAGAAAGGTAGAAAGGATAGGAAATGCCAGAAATGCAAATATACTAAACTTGGTAATCTTTTTAAAAGTAGAGAATAATTATTTTAATTAGCGATAAATTAAAAATATATGAGTTGTATGTTAAGGAAATTCAGATTTTAGCTTCATCCAACAAAACAAAGTTATAAAGCAATATGATGATCCTAAAACGTGTAAAAATGTGTACATGTAGAAAACATTTAGAATGGTATATACCAAACTGTTACTAGGTGGGGTGATCTGGGGTGAAGAAAGCAGCAGACTTTTAACTTTACATAGGTCTGTACTGTTTTTTTGTTTTTGTTTTTTTTTTAAATAAGTATGTCTTACTTTCACAATACAATAGAAAATAAATAAAAGTCACCAATGGTGGCAGCATCACAACTTGGAAGATTTTAAATCTTTATATCCTACTTGCTTCATTAACTAACAGACTGACAATAGGGGCAGACTTGATCCAGGTGCTTCTTCAAGGCTGGCTTTCTACCTGTGTGGAATATACAACACAGGCACCGATATTCCCAGTGCAATGAGTATATGAATAGAGTATAAAAAGTCACATGAAGAATGGTCTCTTTTCTGGTCTGACATTTCAGAGTTGACCTTTCTTCGACTTTTTTTTTTTTAAACAAAAGAGAGTAATGCATAAGCTTTTCAAAAAATTGTACCAAAAAACACATATACATATAGACACATGTATATACATACAAGGATCTTCCCAGGTGGTACTAGTGGTAAGGAACCTGCCTGCCAGTGCAGGAGACATAAGAGATGCAAGTTCAATCCCTGCGTTGGGAATATCCCCCAGAGGAGGGCATGGCAATCCACTCCAGTATTCTTGCCTGGAGAATCCTATGGACAGAGGAGCCTGGTAGGTTACAGTCCATGGGGTAGCAAAGAGTTGGACACTACTGAAGTAAGCTAGCATGCACGTATATACATATAAACCAAGAGAATAAGAAAAGATGTTGAGAAAATATTTACAAATGCTTAACGAAAGTAAAGATATCTTCCCTAAGTGAAATTCTTTATTATTAAAAATTTTAATTCTCTTGTTGATTTGGTATAAAATATGTTTATAACTTTTGTCTGCCCAGTTCCTATTAAAGGACAAAACTATTTATCTATATTTCATGTAAAACAATAAGGAAAGCTATGTAACTCTAAGGAATTAAACTCATAATCAAAATAAATTAGCTGTTAGTTCTTCAATTAATTTCTTGAACTCTAGAAGCTATTTAACAGCTGTAATTATGAAGACATAGACATTTCTTCAACATGCTTTGGTTATTAGCACATGATTTCAAGTCATCAGATCCTGAGTTCTTAAAGGAGCCGGTCTTTTTTTGCTTTATTGAGAAACTGCAATTAGAATTTATGTAAGTTTAGATATGAAACAAGGATTTATCGTTGGTTTGTTTGATAAAGGATCATAAATTGAGGAGGTCTACAGACCATGGATATCAACAAGATGTTTAGATTAAGTAATTTTAAGTACAGATCAAATTCTTTCCAGTTTCCTTATTTGAAAAGGCAAAAAAGGAAAAAAAAAAAATCTTCCGAGGCTAAGTCTACATCTAGAGTTTGGCTAACACTGTGTTTATCCTTCTGATCTTCTCCATGGACTTAAATGGAATCACACAACACATGACATTTGATTCTGAAAAGCAAGGGGTGGCCGAAGGCCTCCATTGCTCCAGGCAGATTAGAGAGCAGAGTGGGAACCCAAACACCTCGGAAAATCAGCCTGTTCAGATTCAAGACCACTGAGTAGCGTTTCTGTTCCCAAAGTGTGGACTTGTTTAAAATTATAGTTAATCTGACAGCCAAGAATGGTAGAAGTCCAGGGCTGTATCACATAGAAACTCATTAAACACTAAAGCAACCGTCTCACGTCCCTTGAGCTTCTCAGCAAGCTTTAACCACAGGAACTCTGGAAGTGCTCTGAAAGCTGTGATCATAAAGAAAAAGATGTTTCTTTGACATTTTTTGGCCACCAGCACATGATTTAGTTTGGCTATATTGCTCCTCCAGCCATGTACATTCTCCAGCTATCTTCACGGAAGTCATACATCTTAGAAGCCTCATTAACACTTCTAAATACTGCCATAAACATTTCATACCCAAGGCTCAAAATCACTAAGCCATTTCAGTGAGCATTTTGCTTCTGCTGGGTTGGAAAGATGCTACTGTTAAGTGTTTAAAGACTTCAGTAACACCTTCAGCCCGAATGTGTTGGCCTCTTTTGTTCACTCATTACCTTTCAACATAGATGTTCTTTCCTGTCCCGAGGGAGTAGAGACTGCACAGTATATGGTAGCATGAAATCTGCACATCACCCACTGAAAAGAACAAACAAGAACTGTCATTCTCGTGCATCAACCCCAGAGGTCCACCTCTCGCACACAGCAAAGGTCTGCAAACAGAAAACACGATGGCTTCACCCAAAAACCAAAGATCTCACTTTCTTTCTTTTTAACAAAGAGAGCCCCTCTCTTTTCAAATGCCAGTTGCTGAGCTGGGAGAGATAACACCAAAAGGAAAACGCCCTCCATTGTGCCATCCCAGGTCTTTTGTGGAACCCCAGATACAGATCACAGAGTTTCTCAGGGAAAGGAATCATTTGACCAGTGAGTCCTTCCATTTTTTTTCCCTCCAATAGAGGGAGACTGCAGTCAAATTTTATCCAGAGCACTATTTCCATTTTTTTTTTTTTTTGACTATTTCCTTTTTTTGAAAGGAAGAATGTAAGGAATCTGAAGCTTGAGTGAGCTTTTTGTTACTTTTCCAGGGGAGACGTGTACAAAGTCCCTACTTCTTCCAAGACAGAGCAAAATACCTCATGTCCACTTGTCCCAGCTTCTCTGATAGATGTTTTTCAAAAGGTAATTCACCTGTATTATGATTTTGCCATGTTTCTTAAGGGAAGGGCATCTTTCGCTTAGTCACTCAGAATTTAATGGGCAGGCTACGTGCCTCTATTAATGTATGGAACTCACAATAAGGCTGGAACTAATTGAACACAAAGAACTAGTTTACTTTCTTATTTTTCAACAAGAAAGTGTGTTGTTTCCATGACACAGAATAATAAGTTTGGATGTTCCCCTACTTCTCCCCCTAACCCCATGGAAATAACTGGTTTTCACTACTGAAGGCTATGGAAGACACAGCCTTAGCTATTGGCCATTGGTTAAACTAATTCAATCACGTGCCACCATTTACAGTGTGAAATTGAAGCTTGGTGGCAGAATAAGAGGACTGAACGTGGTACTAAACGCAAAGTAAAACCAATCAATTACGGTCTTTCTTCTGGAGGCTCAGATACTGGGATGTTAGCAGCTTTCCTTTGCTCCCGATATACAGTGAATAAATTAAAGCTTCTTAATAGGAAAACTGGTGTCTGGGAGCAAACCTGTATCTCTCGACAGATTTCACAGATAACCTTTTCAAATTAAGAGAGAACACAATGGCTGAGAGTGAAACCAGCGGGTGGAAGACTCTGGCCCCGAGTAGCAGTGGGAAAAGGTGAAATATTTATAAACTGAAATTTGGGGATTTCTTCCCCTCCAAGAATCTGCTCTTTTTTTTTTTTTAATTAAGAAGGAAAAAGTGTGGAAAGGTTGTCTCTACTCTGCCCTGAAGGTCAGCCTGAGGGACTAGACCACACACTTCTTAAGGATCTGCAGCTGGGTACACATGAATCCATGCAAGATGGCAGGACAACTCACAGAGTAAGTCCACCCCAAACTGATGCTGAGCCACATGCTCAAAGATGGATGTCAAGATCGGGAGCAGAGCCACCGTGGTGTAGTTAATATTTTGAGAGACGCCTTTGATCTGCGTTCTGGAATGGGTAAACTTGCCGAGCTTCAGGTTTTCCAAAGTCTTCTCTAAGTCTTCCGCTGCATTTTCAAAGAACGCCCGTAACCCGGCTTTCACCAGCTCTGAGCCTGACTTCATGACCGTCCTGTAAGCAAACAATGTTCAAAATCAGAAGCATAACCTGAACCTTTGGCCAACTGCCTTCTTGAGGCTGGGGACTTTCAGGGCAACCCAGGCATCTGACACCCCTATCGCTGCGGTAATTATTAGCATCCAAAAAGAAACTGGGATCACAGAATCCTGAAGCATGGGCCAGCAACTGGAAGGCATGCTTGATTTGAGGGCATGACTGCTCAACTCTTGGGATGCCCACGTGGCACGGTGGTAAAGAGTCCACCTGCCAATGCAGGCGATGCAAGAAATGCAATCCCAGTGTTGGGAAGATCCTCTGGAGGAGGAAATGGCAACCCACTCCAATATTCTTGCCTGGAAAATCCTGTGGACAGAGGAGCCTGGCGGGCTACAGTCCACAGGGTCACAAAGAGTTGGAAATGACTGAGTACATACACGTATACTGGTAGTACTGCTCTGGGACGCTGTCTACACTTTACATTTACACACTGCTCAATTCTTAGGGAATGGACAGGACGACTTAGAGAGAAACTGATATTGGTCACCTGTTATCTATATAATATTGCAGCTGGCTACATTCTTCTGGAAATACCTAATTAAAAGGACAGAGAGGGAACTTTTCTTCAGCTCCCCATGGGCTCAGCAACCTTTATAACGACTAGTTAGAAATACTAGCTCTCCTGTGGCGCAGGACCTCTTAGAGAAAGAGGACCAAGAATTAAGTCAACTGAAGCTTAGGTTTCTATCACTTTGCAGGGATGTCCCAGCTTGGAGAAGGGGAGGGAAGAAGAGTCAGCCCCATTTAAAACGGTTTACTCAGACCACTGAAGTAACCATGTGGGAATGGAGATTAGCTATAGGTATCTGGGACTTTCCCTTAAAACTATCTTATAAAACTCAGAACTGGAACAAAGTCTATCAGTTATCTTTTATTTTCTGTATTTCTACATCTTATTCACAAGATTATGACAGGCTTGCTACAAGGCCAGATGCTTTTCATCTACAGTATTTTCACGATAATCATCCAGCCAATAAGAAACATAAAAACAAGGAGATAAAGTCAGTGAGGCTTGCTCGTAACCTGTAAGTATTTATAAACCATCTCCCTCAGATTTTCTCAGGAATGACTATGAAACACACTGACTTGTGTTCTGTTTAGTTTTGCAGGAAGAAAACCTGCTCTTGAGGCATTTTGCAAGTTTGGGGAATAAAGACTCCTCATCCCAACTGCACCCCTGGAATGCTTTGGTCTGATCCTGCAAATTTTGTTCTGTATTAGTACTTTTGGGCCTCCCGGGTGGTGCACTGGTAAGGAACCCGTCTGCCAATGTTGGAGATGCAAGAGACACGGGTTCGGTTGGGAAGATTCCCTGAAGTAGGAATTGGCAACCCACTCTACTATTCTTGCCTGAGAAATCCCGTGGGCAGAGAAGCCTGGCGGGCTATAGTTCATGGGGTCACGAAGAGTTGGATACAACTGAACACACACAACAGTTTTAAGAGGTTTACTACCTCGACAACATGTTTTTCTCAGAAACCTGAAAATCCCCTTCAACTGCCCTTAACTTTTTTTTTTAACCATTTTTAGTTTATAGAGGTTTTCATCATCTGGCTACTCTTTTAGTTTGTTGCCTCTCTTCTGCCTTGGGTTTTGGGAAGCATGTTCTCCTGACTTTGCGAAGAGCCCTGCTTAATGAGTCTGTTAAAGAAAGCTCCCTCCAGTTCTTTGCACTGCCTCTCTTTTAATCTCATCAAATACTTTATACTACCATAATATATGTACACACACACACACATATATCTGATATTATATACATAGGTGTTATCCATACCATCTTATAAAAAAACTCAAACTTTTTGGCCAAACCCAATATGTGAAAGGAAGGAAGACTTCCTTTCTTGTTCAGCCATCTTTCCTACCAGACCCTCAGGCCACCCTCAGGCCGGAATCTATCTTTGTCTTTGATCTTTTGGTAATCACGTCCCCTCCTTGGCCATTTTGAACTCAGAGTGCTATGAGTCCCTCTCCCAGGATCCTTACGGCCTCACCACCCATCAGATAGCTTTTTCTTTTTCTGTGGAGAATTAGGTACAAATGCTCAGCTTTCAGCATTCAGTATCTGCCACGACAGGGGCCCTCCATCATGAGCTGAGGAACAGTGTGCTGACATCGGGGTGATTTCCATCTTTTCCCTGTCTTCCCTTCCCTCCCCGGCTCCTGCAGAGTGGTGGCACGTTCCTCTTCCGTACGATAATAAGTGGAGAGAAAGAGTCAGAGGGGGCGTCCGGGAAAATGCCGGGCACACTTACCTCGTGTCAAGTGTCTGAGCTAAGATGTGAAGACAGCTCACCATTGTCACAGAATCACTCCCTAAAATCAAAAATATCACCTGTGACTCCCCAGGCCATTCAGCCTGTCATTTAAACCCAATCCTCTCAATATGCACAAACCACAGCCCAGCATAATTAACCACCAACACGCAAAGTGCCAGGGCTCTGTTTGGGGCCAAAGCATTTATCTCCGGCCTGACACATGGCTTTGTGATGGATGTTGGAGGCAAAGCTTAAAACATTCATTGGCGTGGAAAATCTAAGCTGTTTGGGGGTACAGAGGTCATTTATCACGCTTCAGCCCAATTTTCTATGGCAAATTTAGGTGACACCTTAGTCCTAAGGCTCAGGTTGTCTGCGGGACATGAGTTCAGGGTAGTCACGGGATGTGCAGCCTCTAACAACACTTCTCTTACCAAAGAGAGAAATCCTGTGTCGAACCAGAGCGGCGAGTTTGCAGAACAGGCTGAAGCAGAAAAAAATGGAAGTGGGAAAGGGACAGAGATCCAAGGCAGACCCATTTAAACCTCATCCCCCAGCCCCCCATATGGCAAAACAGAGTGCACAGAATGCCCCCCCGCCCAGGAAGGCGGATGGTGTTCCCCTCAAAGGGTCCTCTGGACCACACTAGGAAAACACGTGGTTCCCCCTGTCTCACTGGGGACTCATGAAAGGTACCCTGCGGGCATCTACAGTGTTACAGAAAACAATCCTTCTGCAACAGCTACAATATTTCGCAATGAGCCAGCTGTTGCAAACCATCTCTTGTTATAGAGTACTAATAACATTAATTTGGATAAAATCCATGGATAAACGAGGATTCTGGAAGGATTTTTCCATTGTTGCAATGGATTGCAAGCCATTTTTATCGTCTTCACTGGGTGAGGGGTATGAGGCCTTAGTTGGGAGGTGGGCAAGATGGCGGGATTGGAATAAAGTTAAAGATTCAGGTATGGGCAATACTGTATTGCATCAGAAACATTTCAAGGAATGGCTTCTCTCTGTCATCTCCATTAGCCTACAGGCTTCACTGCTGTCTGATCCACGTCTTTGAAGCTAGGAAATCCCACCTGCCATGCTTTTGTGTTTTTTTGACCCTATTCCATGCTCTTACCCATATTTTCTACTATGGAACCTGTTGGAGTCCAGTTGTGTCTTATGCTTTTACTTTTTACAGTGCCTAATAGAGGGCCTTGTGCAGTCAGCAAAGAGCCCACAGGTGCATTCGGAACACTCGGATGCCCCCCCCTCTAGGGCACAATGGCTATCATTTGACCTGTGTTGCTGGAGGAGACTGCTGAGAATGCTGACATTATTTGACATTGGCACAGCTAGACAAGAACTTAGCAACCCTTTCAGAGAGCAGTCCTTCCTGGAGGAACAGGAAGAGGGAACGTAGAATAAAATCACTCAGCACAGGCTGTGGGATTCTCAGATGAGATCCAGTTGAAGTCCTTCCCATGGTTTTAGAACTCATGTTCTAACACAGGGCAGAAGTCTTTATGGGAAGGTCAAAGGAAGAAGAAATCCATCTAAGTGTTGGTGGGGATGAAAACTTATTCACTTCTAAACGGTTCTCAGTGAATGCCCTGAGCCTTTCTGGGCTGTCTACTGGAAACCAGAGCCAAAGTCTCTCCTGGTTAGTCATTTGTTTTTGCAGTGGAAATAAGTTGGAAACCCTGGCCTCGAGCTTAGGAGAGCTCAGAATAAGTTAACAGAAACTTGGCAGGCAGCAAGTGTGAAATTAAATATGGACTGGGGCCTTTTCTCTCTTCCCAGGGTATTCTTTTTTTTTTTTTTTCTTTTTTCTGAGTTCTGTATCTGATGAAAACTCATGGAGTTGGCGGGGATCCCGGAGGAATGTGAGTCCTGTGTGTCTGCCAGGACTAGCTGGCTGTCATGATGAAGCCACCTCTCTCCTCTGTGCTTTAGATTTCTCATCTGTAGGCAGAGACTCATCACATGGCCCTCTTAGTCTGCAGAATTAGGGGCTGATAAACTCAGTTATTTCTGGCAAAATGCTTCCAAGTGGATCCACTCTGTACAAACAACTTTTAGAGCTAAAGCAGATCCTTGGGTTGTTTGATTCTGATACAAATGTGGCTCCCCTTGCTGTCAGAAGTGCTCTCAGGCACGCCGAGGCCAGGGCCTGAAATTTCCAAAGACCCTTTTTTTTTGGTCACCTGTGGGGCCCACCATTTAAGCAGAAGCACTGTTCTTTGCCCAGAGTTATGAGGTACAGCATCCCCAGGCACCTCACTCTCATCTCAGAGTTAGAAGCTGATAAAGAGATCCCCGGGGAGAGACTCTGGAGAGCACTGACATGACATGTGGCATCAGATGCAGAAGAGGTGGGGCCCGGGTGAAGGCTGCAGACCAGAGGGGTCTGCAAGCGGGAGCGTGTTCAGTGCCGACACGACCACGGCTGTGGGAGGGCGGCAGGCCTGCTGACGGATCTGAAAGCTATTTGCAAGGCTGATCAGCTCCAGGTTGTATTCCAGCCATGACAAATGGTGCCTGGCTGAACAAATGTTACATTTCCATGAATTAATAATCTAAGAAAAATAGATGAAGAGAACAGACACACCTGCCCTCTGTTGGCTTATCTGAATATCTCACTTGGCACCTCATTTTCCTTCTTACAAAATACACTAGTGCGTTGTGGAAATATCTAGGAAATCTTAGGTCGGTAACTGGTTGTAAGTGCATCTCATTTTGACAGCATGGGCTTCTCCCTGTTTAACAAATATCAGTAAATGAAGTAATTCCAGTACAGAGAAAATGGCCCTCGATCTGGATAAAGAGGGGTGGGTTTTCATTCTTGCTCTCACTTATTATCTGGGGTCACTGTAAGCACTGGAAGGAGTCTGCTCAAACCTCAGTTTCCTCGTCTGCAAAATGGAGACAATACCTGGGTGGTTCTTAGAAATTAAAGCACTGTGGTGTTTCACAGTGATACTTCCACAGGTGGGCAATTATTTGTGCATATGAAAAATTGAGCTCACTGCTGAGACAATCCTCCCAAGATAGTCAATGGCTAGGTCCTTATAAAATATAAAGTACACTCTTCACCATCAATGGATGCTAGGGAAAGGGTGAATAGACTACTTTCATTGCAGTCCTTAACTCTCTGCTCTTTAGAAATCTAACCCATCCTCTTGTCACTCATAAATCAAATACAGAGAGAACCTGAGGCATAGTGGGATCCACCCCATAGCCTGACCATGAAGCACCCTGCTTTGTTCTCAGCTCTGCTGAGACACCCCCATGTCACACCTAGTGGAACGAGAAGGCAAGCTGACACTTTTGATTAAAATTTGTTTCCTGTTAGGAATTTAAATTGAATTATGCCACCCTAGATTTCAAATCTCAGATCATCCATACCAGGACTTGTAAAATATGATTCTTTAAAAGCAATTTAATCTTTAAAAACCTGATAAGATTGGGATTGAAAACAGTGTTAATCTGTTTCTTCTCAATGTTGTGTGTTTGCTTTTCCCAAGCTTCAGAATTACCTTCGCCTTTTTCTAAATATATTTCAGGACGGAAGTTGACCTGAGTATATAAATCTACCCCCTAATCCTACTGATACCCACAAACAGTACACTTCTCTTGGTTGCCAAAATAATACACGGGTAAGTGTGAATAAAGGCACTTTCAGAGAAAAGGTGTTAACGAAACCTCTGAGCTGCCAATTGTCAGGCCACAGTTCATTTCTTCAAAAGATTCACCATTTAAGTTCCAGGAACCTGGGGTTTCATGGAAATCACATCAGCAGCATGACCTTCTCTCCTGCAGACTCACCTGGCCACCATTTCTTTCTCCTTATGGGAGGCATACCCACTGCTGCTGAGGGGCTTCAGAGGTGAGGACAGGAAGTAGAGGCGATGATTGGTGAAGTACTGGTCAACCAGTGGCAGAAGAACCTGAAAGATCCACCGGAGGTGAACTGAAAGATCCACTAGAGACAAACTTCTAGGAAGCTGGCAAAAGTCCTTCCTCTGGTTCCTCTGAAAAAGTTCCTTCTCAGTGAGCAAAAAACCTCTGAACACTGGTCCTGGAATTTCCAGGAAACACTATCCTGTGGATCTCAGTTTCCAACACATTTTCTTTTCCTATTCCTGTAACCAGAGGCCTTGGGTACATGTAAAGGGACACAGCAAGATACTAAGCACCCAAAAAAGTGCACACGGGGCCCTGAGCCAACACTTTCAGGCGTGTCCTGTACTTAGTCTGCACTCAGATGTGGCTTCTTGGGCATGGCATTCAACAGCATACTTGAGGAAAGGGCTAGCACCACTAGCCTGGAGCATCCTGGCTCTGCTTCTCAGAGCGTGGCGACCTCAAGTCCTCACTTGTATTTAGTCCTCTGCCTAGGGCTATGTGGCTGAGACAGTTCACTGGCCTCCATGTTCACTCTCCTATTCTTTCTCTTAGCTGTAGAAACCCCTGTAATTTAGCTGGGAATGGGGTCACCCAGCTAGAAAATGCATTACCTGCCTCTCTTGCAGCTAGCTGAGGCTAAAATGATTATGTTCGAGCCTCTGGGATAGAACTTCAATAAAACAGCAGCTTTCCTTCCCCTCTCCTTTCCCTCTGTCTCACAGAAGTGGTACAGTTGTGTCTGTTTGGACCAAACTGTCAGGGATCACATTCTAGGAGATGGAAGAACATCATGAGAGGAAGAACCTGAGTCCCTGGGTGATGGCATGGAGCAAAGCAGGCTGCCCACCACCTCGGACCACGGACCTGCCTCAGGACTGTCCCACAACAAGCACTTCTGTATGATCAAAGCCATTACTGGAGTTTTGAGTATCTTTGTTGAACCTGCGTAACTTGTACCCTAATTTGTGTGGCTGCCAAGGAGAAAGTAACCTAGTTAAATGCACAGGGTCACTTACTTTGGCAAAGAATTTGATCTCCTGGTCATGGGGAGACTTTTCACTCTTCCCGCTGCTGACAATGGCTTCTATGAAGACCAAAGTGACACAAAGTTGGCCAGAGCAAAGGAAACAAAACAGTCACAGCATTTGAGAGACAGAGCAGCTTCTCATCATGAAAAGGCCATTTGATTTTTACAAAATACCTAATATTTTACAAAGTACTTGGCAATTGTGAGAGCTGGTTATTCTTTGTGTCGATTCTCTAGAGTATCACCACCCATTTCACCATCTCAGTGATGACAGCTTGAGTCATAACCTCAGAGCCACGAAGCAAAAAGATGGAGCACTTAGAATAGGATGAGTTATATTAAAAATGACAAATGAGTCAATCAAATCCAGAAGGAAAACCAAAGACAAAGCTGGTTTTTTAAAAAGTGGGGTGTGTGTGTGGGAATATCTCAGTCACTGTGTCCTTCCCCAAACCATATGCCTAAAAGAATCATGAACAACTATGGCATGAAAACATCCTTCCTTGAAAAATGAATATCGAATTCTTGCTGCTATTAGGAAAAGCACACGTTTTTGTGATATTTCACAATGATACTTACCCAAATGGGCAATAAACTCTTGAGCCGAATCAACATATTTCAGAACCTTCTTCAAAAACTTATAGGCAAACCTCTTTTCCATGGAGGAGGCATCCAGCTCCATATCCTTCACACCTCTAGGTTGGAAATGGGTAAACCCCAGGGGGGAACAGAGATAACTATGTGACTTCAATGCACCAGCAATTTTCCCTGTGTCAACTCTGTTTTCCAAATGTTAATGGTTTTTCTGGCTTAGTGATCTGACTCAACATCTGACTCATTTCCCCTTGAACTTGGAACCTGCCTCCCTGAGCATGCAACATCTGAGCTATGATAATTTCTGAAAAGACTTTTCAGAAAGATCTGCATCATTCATTCAACAAATGAGGAAATGGGACTAAAGCAGAGATGCAAACAAGAATTCCCTGTGTTCATGGAACTTACATGCCAGCTATGAACAGACAGGAACACTGCATAAAACAAAACATAAAGTGTATGCAGAGCTAGAAGTTAATAAGCTTTGTGAATACAAGAAAAACTAAAGTTAAAGGATGAAGGGTCCAAGAGTGCCTGAAGTGGGGGGTGAGCAGACTGTTGTTAAATCAGTGCTGGGCTTATTGGAAGGATGACATAGGAAGGTGAAGACATACAGACATCAGGAGAGAAAGCTTTCGCATCAGGAGTGAGGGTGCAAAGGTCCTGAGGTGGGAGCAAGCATGCTGAGTGAAGCCACTGTGGATGGAATGAAAGTGAGTAGTTCAGAGGGGTGTGGGGTGGACAATGGGCTCAATCATTAGGATGCCATGGGCTGTCCTTAGCCTTTTGCTTTGAGATGGGAAGCTACTGAAAGTTTTGAATAGAGGAATGACATGATATGATCTACATTGTAACTGGAGTACTCTAGTTGCTAGGTTTAAAGTTGACTGTTGAGGCCAAAGGTTGAAATAGGGAGTGTGGGAATGATCCCTTTCAGCAATGATAGTGACAGCATGAAGGTGAGAAGTGGCCAGATTCTGGGTATCTTATAGGCAGAACCATCAGGATTTCCTAAAGAACTGGATGCTAATTGAAGGAAAAAGAGAATAGACAAGGTTTTTGGCTTGAGCACCCGGAAGAAGGGCTGTCATCAGGTGATGAGGAAGCTGAGGATGGGGTAGATTTGAGGCGTGGGCAGCAGGAACTAAGGGGTTCTTGGTGATATGATGTCGCCTCCTCATTGGTATATTCAAGTGCCCATCACAGGTTCTGGCACAGGGTAAGCAGCTAAGGGGATATGTTTGCTGAATTCAGTAATCTTTTCCTTTTCCTCCCTGTTTCCTAGATTTCCTTCTTATCATAAAGAGGAATTTTTCATTTCTGTGAGCGAGTTATTTATTGGCAAACCACAGTCTGCATGCATTGCAGCATTAAGAACAGGATTAAAATGATGATGGGAGTTTTTCTCAAAGGCTCCCCCAGGGACTATCCCCTGCTGCCTGACCTTTCCCACTCAACAATACGGCAAATACATTTTGTTATTTTTTCATATGAGCTACAATAGAAATATTTGTCTAGAATTTTATTTGGGTTTCTGTCATTCAGTGGCAAAAATTCTGTAGGAAACCAAAAGAAGAAACAGCAGCCGGCTTGGCAGACATTTCAGGAGAAATGGCTTATCAGGATGGGACACTTGCTTATTTTTCATTCTACAAAGGGCTTAGCAAGCACAGCCCACTGCTGATACCTGACCAGCAGGAAAACAGATTCTAACTTTAAGACTTAAGCAGCCCAGACCATCCTCATCTAAAACCTTCATCTAGATGATTCTGATCAACATAAGCTTGAGATAAAGTCTTCAGAAATCATGGTTCATCCAGTCTCCCCAGGAGCCGAGTCTTTTTTTGAGGGTTGTTGATGTCACTTGTGGTCTCTACTGCTCTTATGGAATTTTATTAAATACCATAGAAAACATTAAAATACAAGTGTGAAGAGAACTGGTGATTCTGTGAGAACTAGGTTGCATGTTTTACAAAGACTTGTAATTATAAGTTTTCAAACACAGAGTTTTTGAACTAGATGTAAGAAAACTGTAAAACACAGAGAGAAAATTGGAAGAAAAAAAAAAAACCCCACCCTAGAATGCTGCACTTACAGTGTTTTGTATGTGCCTTAATTTTCACCGCTCTTTAGGGAAGTCCAAGTTTCAGATGTTTGAGGATGCATTATGGAAGTGCTTTATGATTCCAATCAATAAAACAACAAACTAAAATAAGGTCTGGGGCCTACAGTTCAAGCTTTGTGAATGAATGCATATTTGTGTGTTTTAAGTTAAAATTAAATGTTTAAGGTATATATGTATAATTTGTCATGATTCTTTGCTAGATTCTTTGCATGATTCTTTGATTTTTTTTAGAAATTGACATTGACCAGTCTTATTTATGACAGAAGAGAGGGCTTCACGCTCCAAAACATTTACCTACTTCAAAAGACCCACCTGCTGTCCTTACTCTGATCTGCTATGCAGGCAGGTGATTACATATCTAGAGCAGGAGAGACCACACCAGCCTGTCCCGTCCCACTAACATCACCTGGAAGACGACTTACCTGGAAACCACAATGCCATTTACTTGGAGGAACTTAAACAGGTCCTGGGCTTTCTCTCGGTCTCTGAACTTTTCCTTGGCAGTCAAGGTATCATAGGGTACCAAAAGAGGGTGACTGCCACCACCTGGGTTTAATAAAGTGAGAGATGACAAAATATTTGGCTCTTTCTTTGCACTTTTGGGAAAACACACCTGCCCCCCAGCTCACCTTCTGTGGGGGACGCTGTGAACCTAGCTCACCTTTGCTCTCCAGCTCCAACTTCTTCTTCTTGGCCCAGATATTGTGATAGTTCTCAGCTACCACCTCCACCATCCCCTGGATCCCACCAGGGAGACGACGGTCAGAGAGAAAGCAAGCAAGAAAAATGGGTTCAGATCTGCCAGACTATTTCAGGCAGCCTTGGAAACAGAGCACCACCAAATGCTAACTGCACATTGCTGAGTGTCTCCTGTCATTAATTAGTCTGTGCTTATGCACCTCATTAGTTTTCTATCTTCCCATACACACAGAAAACAATTTCTAATTCGGTCCTTTCCTGGTAACTTATTATCTTGGCAGTTTGATGCATTTCTGAGAGAACACAAATTTCCACTGCAAACTACATGCTGGCATTTCATTTGTCACAGGAGTTGAGTGTCTTACTCCTGACCTGAGAAAGGGAGCTGTAAGTGGGAGGTCAAGCAAAAATCTAGAATCCCCAAAAGCCTTTAGCTTAGCAAACTAAAAAATGGCCACATGTTGGAGAAAACTGGGGCAAAAATGAGATTTCTCAAATAGAACTCATCTTTAAAAGGTTCATTAAGATAGTGACCTGGAATGAAGGGTGAACTTTGGAAAGAAACTTTCTCTAGGGTACAAAGGGTTGGTCTGATGAATGCTCTGAGCAGTAGCTGCCTCAGTCACAGTCACCACTGTGTATACAAGTGGGGAATGGGAGGAGGCCACTTAGGGCTTTTATTCTCATCCTCTTGGTTTTAAGTCCTGAAACCTTGCAGTGATGACTCATCTGCACCACCACAGGCAACTTGAGTGAATCCACCAAGGAATATACAGTTGTCCTCAAGGTTGGGGAAACCCACTGTGACCAGGCCAGCACCCCCACCCAGGGGCGGCTCATAGGTTTTCTCCTAGTTGTTATTAGTTTTGTTACTAGTTATCTCTCCTGGCTGTTACAAGTTCTGTTTTGGGTTTTGATACAGGAACTTGCTGCTTGTTCTTCCTCTTAGTGAGTTATGACCTGTTTCAATGTCCCAAGAAGAAGCACGAAGCCTCACCTCCTCTGACTACTGGTCAATTCTGCTGAGACTGTCTTGGATGAGTGGCCTCTGCTCCGTGTAGCCCTCCCTAATTTTGATATTTCAGCGGTGACATTTCAGGCATTCTCTCCCTTCTGTTTTTTTCTTTAACTCTTTGGAGTTTGACATGCCCTGTACTTCAGGGGTTTTAGAAGTAAGTTATGCTGGTTCTGAAGGCATCAAGACTGACCTGGAGCTCTCTGGAGAGCACAACATTGGAGAGATCCAGAGGGGCAGGACTGTAGCTGTTGCCCTAGGGAAATAAAGGCAGAATCATTCCTATTAGCATCCCCAACGTCAGCAGCCAAAGGTATGTCCCAAAAAATTCCCAGGGCTCATGTATGGTGAGCCTTATCTCTGCTACCTGGGGAGAGCGTTCTCAGATTCTCCATGGGTTCTACCGGCCCAGCATTGGCCTTTGGGCCTGACGGTCATACCTGGCTGGCCTGGGACACGCTTCGAAGCTTCTCATTTTCCCGCTGTTGAACCAGAGCTTCTCCCTCTTTGGTCCTCTCTACAGTCCAGCCCACAGCCAGCATGGTTTTCAGGGACTCTCTGGCAGGCCAGCGATAAATTTCCTTCTCCTGGAAGAACATTGGAGCAGAAGAGCCGTGTACGGCACAGGCCCCAGCACTCTGGCTGGCCTGTCTCCTGGAAGAGAAGTTGGAGCCCACAGCGGAGGGGGCTAACTGGCTCAAGCTTCCTCTCACTGGGTCAAAATACCCTCTGCAGCATCCCATCTGAACCACGTCATCAGCCTTTTGGAGGTTTTTAATTAAAAGACGCTACAGTCTCCGGCTTTTAGGGGGAATGTGCCAGACATTACCCACAGTTTGCTGATAAAGAGAAGCAAGAAGAGGACAACGAACTCTTCCTTTCCCCCCTGCTCACCCGACTCCCTCCAGCACCGCCACCTCTGTCTCCTCCAGGCGCGCTTACTGCGCAAGCGTCACCCGCCTGGGTCCCGCCCCTTCCTCTCAAGAGTGACTTCCGTTCTCTGGTAGGTGTTTAAGATGGCGCATGTCAAAATGCGTCTGCACAAAGCTCTCCTCTGAGCTTGGGAAATAGATTTCCTTAGATTTACAATTCTCTTTTGAGCCATATACAATTTTATAGCCAGTGAATATGCATATAAAGATATACATATCATCCTTTACCTGTGACAGTAAGTCTAAAGCTTACAGAGAACTCTTACTGATGGCAAGATAGGAATTCAGTTAGGCTGAACCAAATCTCCTAATGAACAAAGCAAACCGAACTATGAGACCTGTCCATACTTCCCTGGGGATTCTCTTCTCTATTCCTTTCATCCTTCGTGATTGGAAGTCCTTTCCATTCTGAATTCATGTTTTCCCCCCAAAACATCTTAACAAAATAATCCCTTCCAATAATCTAACAAAAGCCCTTCCTTTTTCAGTTGCCAAGTGAACCACAAAATGTGTTTTGGTCCAGCTTCTGAGTGCTGACCAGTGTTTCCTTCTCCAACGGGCTCTTCGAAGCTTGTCCTGGGGCCGTGGGTGATAGGCCAGCTCCTGAGGAGCTTCTCGAATCCTGAAAAGTCTCTAAGAAGCTGGACCGTGAATGTGCCCTCAGCTCCCCTGCCATCAGATACAATTCCCGGGGAAGGGAAACCAGCATGGCCATTCAGTGGTCCTTACCTTCTCGGTTAATGTCTTGAAAGGCCGGATCAATGGATGGGTCTTCACATTTTCATCCAGGGAAATTCCATATTTCCATCCATTCTGACTCTGTAGAAATGTTCTCAGTTCAAATATTCTTGGCACCCTGAGAGCCCTGCTATGCGACCCACAGCCCAGCTTCTATTTTCATTGAACAAATAGAATAATGGAATGTGACAGAGCTTGGAAATTTCCCCCCAAAATATCTAATTGATCTTTTAAGCCTGTCAGGCTCTCTGCCCCCTGAGTTTTGAACCCTGCTCCTTTTATTTCTTCCTGTTTTAGTGGCTGTCCCCTCCACTTACTTGCTTGTGTTTCAGGCCCTCTACAGACACAAAGGATGCTTCAGAAGACCCGAGAACAATGCTTTTCAGGTCAATGTGTCACCATCACAGGCAAGGACAGGTGTCAAGGCTGAATGCTTGTGAGAAATGGACCTACTGGCCATGGCATGGAGGGAACTGATTTGGTTTGCTCCCCTTGCATGCCAACCTCAGAGCAAAACTGTAGCAAAGCATGTTTCTTAGAATCATAGAAGTTGACAAATTTCAAAAGTCATTCAACAGACACTGGTTGAATATCTACGACAGTAGGTTGTAGACTGTGTCCCAGACACTGTAGATACAGAGATAAGTCAGAGTCTATTTTTCATAACCTCACAGCCCAGAGACTTCTGGCTGCTCTTTCTCAGTCTCTGCTTCTGCCCACTTGTTAATGTGGAGTTTTTCAAGCTTGTGTCCCTTCTCAGGGCACATTATTCCTCGGGGTATATAATCTAGGCCCTGGTACATAAGTAAATGAATATCAAATCAGTATCTGCAGTCCAGATCCATAATGTCCTCACCTATCTGAGCTCTGCTTGGATATCTGCAGGTACCTCTCAACAGGTCAGAAAGAGAACCAGCACTGCACTTCTCTAAATGGCTCTTGTTCTTGGGTTCCCTGTATCTCCATGAACAGCATCAGCTTACACTCACTTTCCAAGCTAGAAATGTGGGGCCCTTTCTCAACATCCCCTTCTCTCTGTACCTGTTGACATGTGTTCAACCTCCCAGGCCTGTTGTCTGCCTCGCCCTCACTTTCCTGCCAGTGCTTTGGCTCAGGCTGCCATCGCTCTCCCCTGGAGGAAGAAATGGCGACCCACTCCAGTATTCTTGCCTGGGAAACCCCATGAACAGAGGAGCCTGGCAGGCTACAGACCATGGGGTCACAAAGAGTCAGACATGACTTAGCGACTCAACAACAAGAAGCCATCTTCGGGCATTCTCAGGTGGCTCAGTGGTAAAGAATCCGCCTGCCATGCAGGAGTTGTGGTTGTGATCACTGGACTGAGAAGGTTCCCTGGAGAAGGAAATGGCAACCCACTCTAGGATTCCTGCCTGGGAAATCCCGGGGACAGAAGAGCCTGATGGGCTAGAGTCCATGGAATCTGGAAAAGTCAGACATGACTTAGCAGCTAAACAACTATCAGCTCTCACCTGGATTACTGCAACTGCTTCCTGTGTGGTCTCCCTGCCTCCATTCTTGCCATCTCTCACGGATTCCATTTTCAGTACCACCGACAGGTGATTTTTATAAAATACTCTGATCAGGGCACTCTGCTGCTTTAAAATTTTCTGATTCACAATTGCCATCATGGTAAAAATCCAAGCTCTTTCTGGCCTCTATGGCTGCAGCAAAGAGCTCGTTGGCCCCTTTAGGCCCATGTCCTGCCTTTCTTCCCCTGCCCGACTCTGTGCCTCCATCATGTTGAACCAAACTTCCTTAAAAGCCACCACACACTCTTGCCTCTCAGGGTCTGCACCCATTGCTTCCAGAGCCTACATAGCACTTGCTCCCCTATGTCTGAACAATGTTTTCTATCACATACTGTATATGTTGTCAGCTTGAGGAAGCATTCCTGGACCCCCTGCTACTGGGCTGGGGTCTCCTCCCAGATGCTCTCACCCTGTGCTCATGCCCATCACAGCATAGCACAACCTGGACAGTGGTTGGTTCAGTTAGTTCAAGGACCCCCCCAGACTGTGGGTCCTTGAAGGCAGGGGAGAATACTCTTCTTCTTGTCAGATTATCAATGCCTGCCTGGCAACAGTGAGCAAATGTGAAGCTTCCAGGATAGTGGAAAAGAGAGATTCATCAAATACCACACCAGTAAATGCATAGCTCATAACTAGTATATGTAAATGGATAACTGTTATGAATAGAATCATATGAGACTGCTCTGAAAATACTGGGAAGGAAAACAGCAAGGTGCTAAGAGGGCCTATGTTTAAAGAATCTGGGAAAGAGGCGTCCTAGGAATTCACACTTGGACAGATTTTGAAGGAGGAATTGATGAACGGTGTTTTCACATGAATACAGATGGGTACCTGGCTCAGACAGGGTGGATCCAGGCTTACATAGAGAGAGAGAGAGAAAGAGAGAGAGAGAGAGAGAGAGAGAGAGAGAGAGAGAGTGTGTGTGTGTGTGTGTGTGTGAGAGAGAGAGAGAGAGAAAGAGAGATGGGGGTGGGGAAGGGAGGGAAGGAATGAGCCTAAATAAAAGGCATGTGGTTGGAAGGCAGAGGATGAGGGGAGAGATATGAGGCTAGAGATGGTGGCAGGGTCTCTCAGACCACAAAAAGGATTTTCACTTTTACATTAAAATAGTTAGAAGCTATTAAGGGATTTTAACAAGGAAATGGGACTGGCCTGGAGAACATGATCCGTTTGGGGGAATCGGACCAAACTTGCATACTGCAGTCATTGCTTGTCTGTAGCATGAAGAGCAGACTGGAGAAGATGCACATGGGCAGACTAGTTGAAAGGTCATCACATTGTCTGGGCAAAAGATGAGTGCAGCCTGGTCTAAAACTGTGGCTTGGACAGAGCTGCTAAGTCACTTCAGTCATGTCCGACTCTGTGCGACCCCATCCCTGGGATTCTCCAGGCAAGAATACTGGAGTGGGTTGCCATTTCCTTCTCCAGAGAGAACTATATAAATTCAGGAGTGACTAAAGAGATAAAATGCATGTGACCTAGGGATGCACTGGATGATTCATGGAGGTGTCCCTGTCCCTAAGTCAAAGCTGCCCAGATGGGCGTATGAAGGAGTGCTGAGAAAACACAGATGCTCTAGTGCAACAGTCAGCAAGCTACAGACAGCCCTTGGGCCAAATTCAGCCGAGTCCCTGTTTTAGAAATACAGTTTTTACTGTATTACATAGGCACGCGCCTTCATTTACATGTTGTCTACGGCTGGGCTGCTTTTGCATCACTACAACAGAGATGAGTAGTTGCAATGGAGACTGTCTGGCCCACAAATCCTAAAATGGTTATTATCTGGCCCTTCATAGGAAAAGCATGCCAACCTCTGTTCTAGAATCATGAGCCCATTCTACAGATACAATGATCGTTGTTGTCATAAGCCCCAAACAGTAGCTCAGGAAAGAATCAGAGCTGAGCCCAGCTCATGAGAGAGGCTGAGCCAGGACTTCAAGCTGTATCTCATCCAGCGTGCGACCAGGGAGGTGGTTTCTGCGGCCGTGCTGTGGAGGTGGGTCCACCGTTTCGGGCTGTAAACTGCAGCTGAGCAATGGCCCCAGTGCTTAACTGGCTGCCTACAGGACTCCAGGATGGCTTTGGCACATTCCCCTCCTTTTGCCTGCCAGCATTAAAGGGCTGACAGAGCAATTAAACTTATTAAGCAGCCTGACCTCATGTGGTGAAGAATTTTAAACACCAGATGGACGGGCTTATTAATAAGGGAGAGTCTGGAAGTTCCAACACTGCCTGTCAGGGGAAGACGGGTGTCCTCCCTAGACCAAAATTCAGCTTGCTGGCAAAATGTGAGAATAAAGCTTTCTATTCAATTTTCCCTTTCCTAATGCTACATTTAAAAAAAAATTTAATAAAAGCTTCCGGCCCCCCATTAAGCATTTATGTCAAACATACATAAGCATGTGCTTGAGCACCAACTCCAGGAAATGCAACGTGAGGAGAGATAACAGCCTTCCCAGAATCAATCATTTTCTTGAGAGACAAGAAAAGCCACACCAGCAGCTGCCACCACCTATTTCTCCGACTTCCACCATCCCTGGGAAATGGCCACTCAAAAATAATGAATGCTCTTGGCATGGCAAGTCTGCCACTTAGACACATCAGGCAAATTTCCTGGACTGAACCCTTTAACGTTCTTGGGCTGGTTATTTTTACCCCCCTGACAACTGTCGGCTGGATGATAATCCCTACCTTGTCACAGGCCCATTTATCATGGGAGTGCTCAGCATACTTGGTGACGATGTATTCCAATTTTTCAGGCAAGGAGAAACTGTGAAAGGAGGGGAAAAATAAACTTACAACCTCCCCAAGCTCTTCGGCCAGATGTGCCAAAAAGATAGTCAGAACTAACAATCAGCTGACAGAAGTTGGATGTGATCAACCAGCTGACTCCAGATTTGAAGCTGAACACCAGACTTGATGACCTTCCCGAGCTCCAGGTGTGGCGTATTCAGGATCAGGTCACAGACACGCCCACAGCTAATCAGAGGGCATCTCTGCAGCAGCCTCTGCTTCTCAGGCGGCCTCCCTCCAGCTGCCCCAGGTTCCCTCGGCTCCTAAGAACCACTTCGGCTCCTGGGCCAGACCTGTCCTGGCCAGATTGCGAGAATGCATTCATCAAAGACACTGCTCTGCCATTTCACAACTCCAACTGGGGGATGGCAGGAGTGGGTAGCTAGAGGACCTAGTGTTCCAAAATAGTGTCTGTCTACCTTTTGAGGTCTGGTGATTCATGCTTAAATGCTAGAATCATGGCAGCCCAGTGGACACCTGTCATTTCTGTTAGCCCCTCAGCTTTTACCCCTTCTGTTGGTAAGACACCTTTGCTCCTCTTTCAGGAGCAAGGCTTCCTGCACTGTGTGTAGTCTTATGTGAATTGTCACTGAGGATTGGCTCTGATGAGGCCAACTGGACTCTCTGGAATTTGAATCTTTTTGGGGGGGAGGGCTGTGCTGTGCAGTTTGTAGGATCTCAGTTCCCCCACCAGCTACTGACCCTGGGCCACAGCAGTAAAAGGGCAGAAATCCTAACAAGTAGACCACCAGAGAACTTGTAATTTGAATCTTGAGTTGAGTGAGACCAGGACAGAAAACTCTTCATGGTGACGCATTCAATGGGGACACCTGGAGAATGTCCATGAGGCCACTCTGCTTTAGTTCCTGTCCTTGCTGAGGCCTGCTTAGTCAGCCTTTCACTAGATTTTAATAATGACCCTGTATTTTTTTTTTTTTACAATAAGGTCCATTTCTGTTTAAGTTTTGGTCAGAGTTAGTCTCCATTATTCATATTACTCAAAGAATCTCTGATGTCAGAAATCTATCTGAAGAAATCAGAGTTCTCAAATTAGCATGGAACAAGTCATCATTAGCACACAATTGCTGGAGTTTCACAGTGTCTTATAATGTTTATAAAAGTGTCCATGTTATCACACCTTTTGGCATCCTTTGGCACACGGATGTTTTCATAGGGCCAAATTCTCCAAGATCAATACCTGCCTTCCCTTTGGCCAGCCTGAAGGTACACCACATCCCTTACCTCTTTCTTACAGCAGGTTCAATTCTATTTCCCACCATTCATTCAGCTCAAGGCTCTGCTGATGGAATGTGTATTTGTTTTCCCAAAGATGAATTTTATACGTTATCAAAGCTGACAGCTCCAGAGAAGGGCTCAGACTATGGCTCTCATCTGAGAACTACTGCCGTAAAACGTAAGTCCAAGGGGTCCATAACAGGATGCCTGCCTTTCCCTGCTCATACCACAGCAGGTTTGGAGCTTTTCACTGAAAATGCAGCTGGAGATGAAGCCTGTATGCCCCATGACCCATAATCATAATTGGGACAGAACTGCCAAAGGCAAAATCAAATAGATCTTCTCTAATACTTTGTCCATGGCCTAATCACCACCAGTGAGGCATGCTGGAGAATCAGTGGGAGAAATTAAAAGGAGTTATTGTAGAGTCATTCCAAAGATCCAGCATCCATTGGGAAAGAGCAGGTCCAGTCTCTCAAATAAGGACCCCCCCATGCTGTTCTGCCCTCACATCCTGAAGTCTTGTGGGAGCTCAGCTGACTGTTATTTAAGGAGGGGCTTTGATGTACGATGTTATTAGTACTGTACAGGCCTAATTCACAAAGAGCAAAGATTCTGTCAAAAAACTCATTAATAAATTAATTGCATCATTTGTCAGGATGCTTACCATGCCTCGGGAGACATATGTGGAGAGCATCCATTTTTTTATAATAAATAAACCAACTCCACCCTCCCAAAAGAAGTGCAGAATAGAATAATATAACATATAATCAGATATAGGTGGATTAAACCTTCAGGAGTTGAGGTCAAAATCCAGCACCTGATGTGACTTGTAGTGTCAAGGGACATGACGAACAGCGTTGGAAGGGAAGGGAGAGAAGGGAAGGAGGTTTAAATTTCTGGCTTCCTTCTGAAAGAGAAACACTGGCCATGGCGTAAAATCGAGGACCAGCTTAGAGATGACTCTGGACTCACTTCACGGTGTTGATGGGTTTGGGGTCAAAGTTGCCATCTGCGTCCACTGAGACCTGTTTCTCCAATGTGGCTGAGATTCTGGTATCTAAATAATCTGGTGGCAGGGCCCCCGCTATTGCACTGAGACAGGGCAAGGCCATCCGGAAAAGATCTGGGTCATACCTCTGCGGCGAAAGACAAAGACCACGTTAGCACAGACGCCAGAACCACAGCCCCCGGCAGAATCACTCACCAACTGGCTGGGGAAAAACAAACAAACAGAACAACACATGCATTTCCCCAGGTTAACCACAATGGGGAACGTGTAAGACCTGTAATGCATTCTGGTGGAAACTGAGGTATCCTTGTCACAGAAAAGCGACAATCTGTAAAGCCTTCAAGTCACCATTTGCTGTAGGTTGAGGAACCTTAAATCAAGGTTTAAATCAGTATCTCATAATTAGTTACTTGCAGGAATATCTAAAGATATTCCTGGAGGGGGTACAGCAGCGTGGCTGGGCCCCCAGTAGCCAAGGCGGGTCACACGCTGATAGTCAGCAGATTGCTCGGTATCACCATTCTCTCCTAAACTTCGCCAGGAAGGAATCTCAGCTGAAACACATGGAGTGAGGGACAACCTTTGATCTGCTTGTACTAGACCAAAGGAAGACAGGCGTGAAGATCATTTACTTGCGGGTGGTGCCATGGTAAAGAATCCACCTGCCAATGCAGGAGATGCAAGAAATGGGGGTTTGGTCCCTGGGTTGGGAAGATCCCCTAGAGAAGGGAATGGCAACTCACTTCAGTATTCTTGCCTGGAGAATTTCATGGACTGGGGAACCTGGTGGGTATAGTTCATGGGGTTTCAAAGAGTCGGCCATGACTAAGCACATACACACAACAAACGCCAGACAGCAGCCGTATACCTGCTCTCGACTTCTGTATGAAAACCCAGAAAACTTTAGAGCTGGTGACCTATCTACGGCCATACCATCCTGAATGTCACTGACTTCATCTAAAGCTGGTCACATCGCAAATCTAAATATATGTCAAGGGAAGGGGAGCAAGTGTGAGATCGGGGCCGTGTTGCAATCAGACCACACAGGACGGCTGGGGATGCAGAGGCCCTTAGTCCTCTGCCAGGCTCCTCGTCCCCAGGGGCTGGACAGCTCCTCCCCTGAAAGGTCTCCTGGGAATCCCACTTCCCCACCTCAGGGCAGATGCTAGGACTTCTCTAGGCTTGAACTTGGTGAAGGCAGGCTAACAGGGGCCATATAACATTGGCGGGGGTGGGGGTGGGCGGGGAGGGAAGGAAGGGGATGAAGTAAGTCATTAATCCTGGAACTAGGAGGTATTCTAATTTACTCTGAAAGCAGCTCTCCACATGTTAACTTTGTGAGTCTGGCAAGTTACCAACAGATCTCCCACCTGTCAAATGAGGGTCAGGGTAGTTGGGATAATGCATGTGATCCGCTTGCAAAGTGCTTGGCATAGTTTCGGGCACGTGGCAGAGGGTGACTGGGAATCAGCAATTCTTATGTGCAGGTGCTTGTATCACCGAGGTCCGGCCACCCTTACCCCGTCTTTGTTCCAGGAGCACCGCCATTACCTTATGGGAGAGGGAGTCAAAAATCCCCCAGAAGAGCTTCTCTGTCAGGTGTAGCTCTTCCTCCACAGCCAGACCGTAGCTCCCCCAGCCCGAAGGCAGACAATAATACTTCCAGCACTGTTCGTAGTGATTCGTCAGAAGCTGGCAGGTTGAGAACAAGTGTGCACCAGCGGGGTGGGGCAGAGAAGATCCGCAGGCATCGACAGCACACAGGGAGGAAGAAAACAACACAGACCCACCAGGAGAGTGAAACCAACAACGCAAATAGTCAGGCTGTCTGCAGACAGGCCCCCGACGCCACTGGGAATAGTCTGCTCTTGTGCCTCACGAGCTTCAGCCCAAACGGAATCTGCCCCATTAACTCTCATGCCTCCCAAATCACCCCCAGAGGCTCCTATAAAATGGGAGAGGACTGTTACTACTCCAGTTAAGAAATGCTACCCTCTGGAAGTCTTTGTGTTCCAGCCAGTCAGGCCTGGGGAGAATTTCTTCTGAGGATCTTTGCTTGTAAATCTGGTAATGCTGATGTGGGTAGGGGTGGGCAGGGAGCAGGCTGTGCGTCCACAGATTTCTCCACATTGATTCCTGCCCCTGGCTTCCCTGCCTTTCACGCGAGCCTTTTGATGGTCTAGCCATGTTACAGCAGTTCCCCACGTGGCCAGTAGAGGGGACACGTACACTGCCAAAGGTCCCATCCTAGCAGGTGGGATCCACATCCCACAGGAAAAATCCCACTGATCTAAGGGGTAAAAGTGAGCTTGCTGCGTGCTAGTGATGATGTCTCTTTGGGAGCCAGAATTCAGCTGATGGCACAGGCATTCCAAGGAAGCAATGCCTAGCTGAACTGTAAAAACTGTTTTTTATCTAAAGGACTTTATGGGAAGAAAACTGAGAGTTTTAGGGTTAGACAGAAGAATAAGTCCATGGAGGGCTGTGGAATCTCTGACAACATACAAGCTGTCTTCTACCTGGCATGGAACAAGAGGATGGACTAAAGGCCTCTGGGAATTCTGTTTATCCCAGTAACATGCTTCCTGAAATCTTTGCTTAGGTTATTTCTGAAAAGAAGGAAAGTTCTGTTGAAATAATTAGGCAGAATTTTCAGGTATGGCTGGCCACTGCTGACCCTTTTGAATATACAACTAGAGCAGGTGCCTCAGAGATAAAAGAGGAAAAACACTGCCCTTGGGGGTGACTGCTTCTGGTGCCTTCTTGCCCAGGCCGGAATGCTCGCCATACCAGCAATAAAATGTTGGTAATTTGTGAGAAAATCAGGAACCAGATGATGAAAACAGGGCTCTGTGGCCTTACTTTTTACTAATAAGAGAAAAGAAGTGAAAAAAATTTAAAGAAGATCTGTTACAAAAGGAAAAAAAAAAAGCACAACATAGTACGGAAAAGAAAAGGGACATTTTACGTTCTGTACCTAAACGAAGAATCACAGGACTTCAAAGCTTTTTGAGATTACAAACCTTCTGAAAACCTAATTAGGGCAGGAAAGTACAAAGATCTAAGTCCCCTCACTAACCTCTGCTAAATAACAAGTAATTGGCGGAAATCGATTAAGGCAAATTGGAGCAGTTAATGAATCCAGCAGAATTATTCTTTCCAACCTCTGCACTCAAGAAGCTTGTGTGTTGACAACAGCTTGTATGTTGTCAGAGATTCCACAGCCCTCCATAGTGCTTTAGGGCAACTGGGAGGAGTGGGATGGGGTAAGAGGAGGGTGGGAAGTTTAAGAGTGAGGGGACATACGTATGCCTGTGACTAATTCATGTTGATGCATGGCAGAAACCAACACAATATTGTAAAGCAATTATCCTCCAATTAAAAATAAATAAATAATAAAAAAGAAAGGGCTTGATTCTGGAGGTTGTGTTTAGTTTGCTATCAACTCAAAGGGTAAAACCCATTTCAGATGTATTTTGCTCCCCCAGTTGTGAAGATCATGTTTTACAAAGCACGTTTCCCGTGCCATAGACTGTATTTCTGTAACAATAGAGAGGTTTACCTTAAGAGGCATTTTACAGTATTCATTGAGTTGTGGCACATCAAAAACTAGACGTCGCAGGAGTTGCTGTAACATGGAAGGCCTCAAGTGACTGCAATACAGAATAAGAAAAACAAAAGGATATAATGAAAAAAAAAATAAGGGAGAGAGAATGAAAGAAATACTCAGCAGGGATAACTTTCAAAACAGTTATCTCATAAATCACAAGACTGTGGATAAAACCACAGTCGATGGTAAAACACTAAAAATCAAGTGTAGTTAAAATGCAGAGAGAGAGAGTGGGGCTCATGGCTTGAGATCCTTAAGGTTAAATTCTAATCACCATGTGACAGGATGTTCTAGGGCCTCTGACACTCAAAATACAGTCGCTGACTATGGGCAAAGAAATATATATAACAGAAATACAACAGAAAGAAAGTCCTGGTGATTTTAGAACTCTCTCTACAGGCTGACCATGCTCCCGAACTCTGCCAAGGAAGAAGCGAGGTGATCAGCTGCACAGGTGGAATCTGAGGACACCTACTGGTGATCTGAAGGGCGCTCCGAGTTACTGAACCTGAAATTCTTATTAGCGAAATCATGTCTTTGGGTTAAGGATTTGTCCTCAAAAGAAGAAGAAAAAAAAACTTCTTTAAAAAGCAAATTGAATAATTAGAGAGCAATGTATCAAATTATCAAAGCATTCATGGCCTTGGTATTGGTACAAGTAAATTCTGAGATAGAGAAAGGAGAGATAAACCATGTTGATTCAGCCATTATTTTTAGATTGCTCTGTGAAACCTCAGGATTCTTCCCAGATAAAATACACACACAGACACAATTTGGCACATACGTTCAGCTCACTGGCCCCTTTCCAGAGATGCCTAAGAGACAAGGAGGCAAAGTTAATAACTCTGATCTTGAATGTTAAAATGCCACAAAGATAGCCTCAGAGGCATCTACAACAAGGAGGATAGATGTGAATGGAGATGGACAACAAAGCTCGTCTGTTTCACAAACTTTGCTAGAGCTGGCCTTGCAATAAAAATCCCTGGAGTGAAAAAATCAATCATGATGTATAGCAAGTAAAAGCTCGTCTCTAAATGTAATAATCATAAACATATAAAATCATCTTTTTACACTGTTTACCTAATTAGCAGTATCACCTTAGACTAACAAATAAAATCAAGGAGTAAAATAAATCTCTAACTCGATTAACTCCTGACTTAATAAATAATAAAGCTAGTTAAGTATCAGTTTGTCGGCTGTTTCTAGAGCTCAGATGGCCAAGAAGAGGAGTGGAGAAGCTCCTAGGAATACAGGAATAGGGCTGTGAGCTCTAATTTTGGTTTGATATAAAATTCTAATTTTCCCAAGGTCTGGTCTGATTCTTTAAAGACATATATGCTAACATGTCTTGCCATGACTTAAAAAAAAAAACTAGGAAGAGGCTTATGCTGGGAGACAGGACTTTTGGTTTGGTTCCCAAGATACCTGGTGAGTTCAGACCTGGGAAAAGGTCGAACAAGACCTACAGCTGTGATGGATGTAGCTACCAGCCAATTATAGAACCAATGCCAACAGGAAGGATTTCTGTGCAGACTCACTGTTTGTTCCCTTGGCCACTACTCAGGAGAAAAGTAGACGCCCAACCATATCCACCCATCATGGGGCTCCTGCTCCTCCTTGTGGAGTGGAAACCTTACTCACCCTATTAATTCCTAGAGGCCTGTAGTGTGTTTACCAAGCTTGGTTTCCCTTCTAGAACCAACAGCATTCAAATAAGCTTAGTTCTCTGCCAGTTCCGATATTGGAATGAATGAAGTGCCGTCAGAGTATAAGAGCCTGATTTTGGCAGAGGATCTCAGAGAGAAACCCCTTTTATGGGGCCTGGGTGGATGGCCCACCCCCTCCACTCCACATCCTAGGCAAATAGCACTGTGCATGACACAGCTTGACCCATAAAAGTATTGGGTTGGCCAACATGTTTGAGTTTTTCCATAATGTCTTACAGGAAAACCTGAACAAACTTTTTGGGCAACTCAAAAGTTGAGGTCTATAGGCCTTAGATGACAGATGGCATATAAAGGTTAATTTTAATAAAGCATTTAAAATAGAAGGACCACGTTACACTTGAAACATAAATGTGAGATGGCCTTTTAATTTGATGTCCTAAACTGACTGACCAATTGCTTTTTTTCTAGGCAGCCCCAGTCCCATCACTGCAGAGTCATCTCTAGTGTGACTAGGAAACAAATCACTCAACAAGAATCAGGGCCAGACCCAGGTGGCGACTAAAGGGACGCGTGCTGGGCTTGACTCCAGGATAACCTACAGCAGTGACTCTCTGTCTTGGCTGCATCATGGAGTTGTCTGATGAGCTTCACAAGCTAGGGGCCGGGCCCCCATCCCTAAAGGTCTGGATTTTGGGCACTGAGGTGTGGCCTGGACACCCAGGTGATTCTAATACATAGCTGAGGTGGAAAACCACTGGCTTAAACAGCAGAGCCTGGTCCTGGACTGTGTGGCTGAGACTTGCCATTGGAAGAGCCCTCTTCCTTTGACCCCACAAGATCTGATGTAGTTTCCTGACAATGCCGGGTCTCAGGCTGGCTTTACCCTCTGTCCCTGGTTGCCCGTCTGTGGCAGTGAACACTCCTGCCTCGATTCCCCATGGGGACTGGAGAGGCCTTCTTTTCTTTGTTCCAGGTCTTATGTGGCCTAGAGGTGGGCTGCTTTGACTCACGCTTTTATAGTCTGGCCTCTGTGTAAAGGTCTACTTATCCAGAAGGGAAAACCTGCTTCTGGCTCTAGTTTAAGAACTAAAGCATTAGTTCTTTTTTGTTTTTGTTTTTTTATATTGGAGTATAGTTGATTTTAGGCTTCCCTGGTGTCTCAGAAGGTAAAGAATCTGCCTGCAATGAAGGAGACCTGGGTTCGATCCCTGGGCCTGGAAGATCCCCTGGATAAGGGAATGGCTATCCACTCCAGTATTCTTGCCTGGAGAATTCCATTAACAGAGGAGCCTGGCAGGCTATAGTCCACAGAGTTGCAAAGAATTGGACACGACTAAATGACTAATATTACTGCTACTACTATAGTTGATTTACAATGTTGTGTTAGTTTCAGGTCTGCAGCAAAGTGAATCAGTTATATATACACACACATATTCTTTTTCAGTTTCTTTTCCCATATATTACATATTATATTATTACAGAATATTGAGTAGAGTTCTGTATGCTATACAGTAGGTCTTTGTTAGTTTTATATTTTACATATAGTATTGCGCAATCCTAACCACCTAATTTATCACTTCTTAATCTGAATACTTTAGGACTGAAAGATGGTCTCATCTCCTGGCCTACCAATCCTCAGGGCTAGAGTCTGAGCTGTCAATCCCATCACTTCCCCAGAGCAAGAGATGAGCTTCATCAGAAAGAGCCTGTGCGTAAATTAGGAGTTTATTACATGTGTGTGTGTGTGTGTGTACGCTTGCACGCACATGTGCATGCTCAGTCATGTCCGACTCTTTGTGACCCCATGGACTGTAGCCCTCCAGGCTCCTCTGTCCATGGAGTTTTCCAGGCAAGAATACTGGAGTGGGTTGTCATTTCCTCCTCTAGGGGATCTTCCCCACCCATGAATCAAAACCACATCTCCTGCATGGTAGACAGAACTGTGCCTCCTGGAAAGCCCGTGAATGTGTGTGTGTGTGTATGTGTGTATGTGTGATCGTCTATTATATATACATATATATATGTATGTATATATATAAACAGCAAGGACCTACTGTATGGCACAGGGAATGATATCTTTTAATAATCTACAGTGGAAAAAATCTAAAGAAGAAAATATATATATATATATATATATATATATAACTGAATCACTTTGCTCTATAGCTGAAACTTAACACAACAAAGTAAATCAACTATATTTCAACAGAACATTAAAAAAAAGAAAGAACCTGTGGCAAGTAGGGGACCCAGCAAAATCTTGAAAGTCTGAGTGTATCCTCAGACTAGATTTACCAGGTCTAGGGTTACACCATTAAATGCAGCTGACACAGATAAACACACAGAAGTGAAACACATGGGCAGTGTGCACTTACTTGCAAATGGCCAGCAAACACTCCTCTATGGTGTCCCTCTGAGCTTTGGTGAGGGATCGCCCCTTGGAAAGCCTGTATATTGTCTGCAGTGTAGAGTCGATCAGAGAAGTGTAGTGCTCTGTTCCGGCAAAGAGGGGGGCGCATCTTGTGAGGAGTGGGAGCACAGCAGAACATATGTACCTGTTCAGGGCCAGTGCAGCCTCGGTGGTGCTTAGGGAAACCTAAGAAAAGGGGATTGAGATGCTGGTCAGTCTCCTGGGAAGGACAGGGCCAGGCTTCCCCTGTGCTGAGCTCATAACCAGCAGGGCAGGGAGGTGTACTCATATGTGTGTTTCACAGTGACAGGCTGAACAACTGCCTACTCTGTCTAAAGAGACCTGTTTCTCTTTTGCATCTTAAAGGAAAAAAGAATCAGGTTAAAAGAAATAATAAAAGAAAAGCAAAGGCTGACTGGTGCTAACTCATTCCAAATGGTCCACAAACACCTGTTTCCTTCAAGAAGAATCCCAAACCCTTGTTAAAATGAGCTGATGACCAGTCTAACCCAACACCCTTGTTGTTTGCAAAGTCCAACTTCCAAGTTCCTGTATTATTATTTATAATATTATTCTGGTTCTCCATCTCTTGTCTCTCATCATGGAGACTCACAAGCTGTCCTCTTGTGCTTTTGAGATTAGCAAACGGTTACAGGCTCTTTGTGACTCAGTGGTAAAGAATCTGCCTGCAATGCAGGAGATGTGGGTTCGATTCCTGGGTAGGGAATATCCCCTGGAGAAGGGAATGGCAATCCATTCCAGTTTTCTTGCCTGGAGAATCCCATGGACAGAGGAACCTGGCGGGCTACAGTCCATGGGGTTGCAAGAGTTGGACACGACTTAGCAACTGAACTCCCACTACCGCAGGCTCAGCAAACACTCAAACACTGATTTTGTGACAGTTTCACAGAGAAAGAGTGGAGCTCGGACCCCTATCACCTAGTTTATGAGCACTGTGAACAATCTGCAATCTGATAATTGGCATGAGGGTAAGACATCACTGAAGGGAACCCACTTCTTCACGGGAAAACGTGTACATGGAATAGAAACCTACGGCCTTCTCTAAAACTCTGCTGTAATCATCACTCACAATGTTCTCTCTGCTCATTTAGACAGGCTGGATTTAAGGAAGGCCCACTTAGTGACACTAAATATAGCCAAAGCATGGTTAACTGTCATTTTTTTTTAAGTGCAGAATTTCTAAAGAAACATTGAAGCCCATAGAGATGAAATATCGTTATTTCCTGTGATGATCACAGCCATTATATCTGTAACACATTTCCTATAAATGACTTGATAAACTGTTTTCTTTGACTGGAACATATTTCTGGGTGTTTTTATTAATTATCAAAAGTTTGCCTTCTAGGAGCTGCAGTAATCATATGGAAAGAAATAGCTAATCTTCCACATTTATCTCTTTCAAAGACAGAGTTGTTAAAATGAGGAAGAGCTTTGATGTCAGTGGCTTAAAAGTTTTCAAAAGAGAATGCATGAAAATGCATGTGCTGAGAAACTGAATACAAAGCTTCTTTTGTGGAAGTTAGTGTGTAGATAAGCCTATGATTTGAACACCAAATTTTAGAAGATTATTTGCTGCTTATCTGATTTATAAACAAGGTGAACGCTTTGATCAAGAAATCTGGGAATGTCCCACAAGTTAATCTTTTTTTTTAATTATTATTTTTTAAATCAAAGAACTTATAAGAAAGCTCAAAAAAAAAAAAAAAACCCAAAGCAGTGGAAGCTTTTAATTGTTTTAATTTTATGAAACAGCCATATGCCCCTAACGCCTTCATGGATATACCATTCCTTACCTCCATGCCACAGATAGGGATGGAATGCCCATTCAGATTGGGGCTCATACTGCTTTCCACTTCTGGGTGACTCCATCCATTTCTGAGTAACTCATTCAAGTGGAATTCACCCCAGTTAAAGTACTGGCTAGCTGACCACCCCTCACCAGAGCTCAGACTTCTACTGCTGTTGGACACCAGGTGATGCCTTTGAGAAACTTGACAACTGATCAAGAAGATAAGCCACTGGCTCTTTAAAAACAACCCTGAGGGTCCAGTGGTTAAGAATCCACCTTGCAATGCAGAGGACATGGTTTGATCCCTGGAACAGAAGATCCCACATGCAGCGGAGCAACTAAGGCCATGGGCCACAACTGCTGAGCCCATGTGCACCCAGAGCCTGTGATCGGCAACAAGAGAAGTCACGATAACAAGAAGCCCGGGTCCCCCAACTAGAGAGTAGCCACGCGCAGCAACAAAGACCCAGCGCAGCTAGATAAATAAATAATAATACAATTTAAAAACAAATCTAAGCTGGTCAATATTTGTTTTAAAACTTAAGCTGATCTCATTGGTCTTTCCTCCTTAAACCCAGAACCTCTAGTGTTCTATCTCTCTGCTTCATCCTGATCTGGAGCACCTGGCATTCTTGTTTTCTAACTCCTGGGCCTCCTGTCTTGATGTCTGTTGATGATGGATTACCCTACGTCACACCTGACTTCCAAACTTGGATCTGTACTTGGCCCGTTCCATTGACCTTTTCATGCCCTGAGCTTCAGACTACCCTTCCTGATGGTCACTGCATATAACTTAAGGAGTCAGAGTAGGAAGAGTATTTTCAGCCTATCATGCTTGCCAGCCATCCTTCTTCTTAAGTGATAGAGCCATGGTTCTCATGTGAGGGTGATTGTGTCTCCCAGGGTACATCTGGTGAATTGCTTTGGGGGTGTGCTACTGGTATGTAGTACCGGTAGAGGGCAGGAATGATGCTAAACACCCTGCAATGCACAGGAGAGAACCACTCCCTGCCACCACCACAACAGGAAACTGCACTGGACGGAGCTAGATTGAATGTCTCAGGTCCAGTTTACCTACATTGAAGTCTCTGGACCAGGAAATTCAGATCCTCCATTTCTTGTGTCTCTATTTTCTCACCCTTTAAAGCAAGCTACTAATATGCGATCAGGGGGTGGATAGAAACTTCACTTCTAATTCCAATATTAATCGCTTACAGTGATGAAAAAATAATTTTCTCATTTTAACCACTTACTGTATCTAGGGAGGCAGAGGCTCTTAAGTCAGGTAAAAATCCAACTTCCAGCAGGTGGAGCAGAAAAGTTTGATCCTTGATGCCATACACACGGTCCAAGAACAGTACCATGGGTGCCTTGTGGTCGGGGCAGAAGTTGGCTGCCATATCTGGTTCACTGACCGACCCATCTGAAAGAAACACAGAGAATGTCAAATTCCCTTTTCTATCTCCACAGTCTCAAATGGAACACAGAGCTTGTCTGTCTATGGCTTGTTCTCCTGACAAGAAATAGGAATTTTTGAAATAATACAATGTACTAGAGTCAGTTTATGCTGGCTTGGAAGAGTTGATTGCTAAAATTTCAGGAACTTAGTGAGCCTGTTATTAGATATATCCATTATTAAAATTATAATTTATAATTAAGCATATTATATTTTAAAACATGACAAATATTCAAAGTTTATCACTTCCCAATTATTGTACTATAATCTATATTTGATTTTATTTACATCTAATGTATTTGTATGTTGGAAATAAAGTTACAGCAGGGTGCTATGTGAATTCTCTGTCCAATTCTATGCTCAGCGATATCACATTGGGAGCTTGAGGTTGGTGAACAAATGCCAGGAGTCAGGGCTTGATTTACTGCTTTGTTCAATGATGACATAAAAAAGAGAGGGAGAAAAATGTAAGGCAGATTGAATTGAAAAGTATGTCATGCTTAGAAGCACTGCAACCTAAATAGCACAAGACTGAGGACATACTCTTTCAGTATTTAGTAAGTATTATCTGGTTTAGGTGAAATTTAGATCAGAAAATCACCCAAGAATTGTCACCTTATTTTAATAAAAAGGGTCAAAGATAAAGTGAGGAAAATGCCATGAAGAAAAAAAAATTTCTTGACATGGAGAACAAAAAGGCTCTCTAAAGGGGATAAAAAAGAAAAAGTCTTCCTCCTACAGGTAAGACCAAAAACTAGAAAAGAGCGCCCTGGAATGATCAAGCTAAAGTCACAGCTTATATAAATTCTGTACTTCATAAGGCACCCTGAGAGTTGCAAACATTTGGGGCTATCCAGCCCAAAACCTAATTCAGCCCAGGCATCTATGCAGGACTTCTGGAGAGCAATGAGAGGAGGACTCTTTCCAGACAGGATGCTGCCTGCGTCTCCTCTCCTGAGCACTAGGGGAAGCTGTTTATGAACAGGGGAGGCTGAATTAATCTCTCAAACATCCGGTATTCTGAAGAGAGTACTTTTATGGGATACTATTGAGCGTTCGATAAAGGACAGAAATGGTATGGACCTAACAGAAGCATAAGATATTAAGAAGAGGTGGCAAGAATACACAGAAGAACTGTACAAAAAAGATCTTCACGAGCCAGATAATCACAATGGTGTGATCACTCACCTAGAGCCAGACATCCTGGAATGTGAAGTCAAGTGGGCCTTAGAAAGCATCACTACAAACAAAGCTAGTGGATGTGATGGAATTCCGGTTGAGCTATTTCTCAAATGTGAAAGTGCTGCACTCAATATGCCAGCATATTTGGAAAACTCAGCAGTGGCCACAGGACTGGAAAAGGTCAGTTTTCATCCAATCCCAAGAATGCTCAAACTTGCACCAAATGCACTCATCTCACTCAAAATTCTCCAGCTTTATGTGACGAGAACTTCCAGATGTTCAAGTTGGTTTGAAAAGGCAGAGGAACAGAGATCAAATTGCCAATATCTGCTGGATCACGAAAAGCAAGAGAGTTCAGAAAAACATCTATTTCTGCTTTATTGACTATGCCAAAGCTTTGGATCACAATAAACTGTGGAAAATTCTGAAGAGATGGGAATACCAGACCACCTGACCTGCCTCTTGAGAAACCTGTATGCAGGTCAGGAAGCAACAGTTAGAACTGGACATGGAACAACAGACTGGTTCCAAATAGGAAAAGGAGTACGTCAAGGCTGTATATTGTCACCCTGCTTATTTAACTTATATGCAGAGTACATCATGAGAAACGCTGGGCTGGAAGAAGCACAAGCTGGAATCAAGATTGCCAGGGAGAAATATCAATAACCTCAGATATGCAGATGACACCACCCTTATGGCAGAAAGTGAAGAGGAACTGAAAAGCCTCTTGATGAAAGTGAAAGAGGAGAGTGAAAAAGTTGGCTTAAAGCTTAACATTCAGAAAACTAAGATCATGGCATCTGGTCCCGTCACCTCATGGGAAATAGATGGGGAGACAGTCTGTCAGACTTTATTTTTTTGGGCTCCAAATCACTGCGGATGGTGACTGCAGCCATGAAATTAAAAGACGTTACTCCTTGGAAGGAAAGTTATGACCAACCTAGATAGCATATTAAAAAGCAGAGACATTACTTTGCCAACAAAGGTCTGTCTGGTTGAGGCTATGGTTTTTCCAGTGGTCACGTATGGATGTGAGAGTTGGACTGTGAAGAAAGCTGAGCGCTGAAAAATTGATGCTTTTGAACTGTGGTGTTGGAGAAGACTCTTGAGAGTCCCTTGGACTGCGCAAGGAGATCCAACCAGTCCATCCTAAAGGAGATCAGTCCTGGGTGTTCATTGGAAGGACTGATGCTGAAGCTGAAACTCCAATACTTTGGCCACCTCACACGAAGAGTTGACACATTGGAAAAGACCCTGATGCTGGGAGGGATTGGGGGCAGGAGGAGAAGGGGACGACAGAGGATGAGATGGCTGGATGGCATCACCGACTCGATGGGCATGAGTTTGAGTAAACTCCGGGAGTTGGTGATGGACAGGGAGGCCTGGCATGCTGTGATTCATGGGGTCACAAAGAGTCGGACATGACTGAGCGACGGAACTGAACTAATGAGCGTTCTGTGTTCAAAAAGTTTGGGAAACATTGAGTTCAACGTTTATCTTCTTTACCACATGATTTCTCAGAGGCTTCATGAAGTTATAAAATGTGATATATTCAAAGAATAATGTCACCAAGATGGGGGGAGTAGGAGACCACAACCTTGATCTCCCCACAAAGATCAGCTATCCATGAACAACACCAGCTTTGGGAGGGCTTAGGGAGGGCTCCACTCAATAAACTGCGGCAACATTTGTTGTTCGGTCATACAGTCGTGTCCAACTCTTTGTGACTCCATGGACTGAGGCACACCAGGCTTCCCTGTCCTTCACTATCCCCAGGAGTTTACTCAAACTCATGCCATTGAGTTGGTGATGCCATCCAACCATCTTGTCCTCTGTTGCCCACTTCTCCTCCTGCCCTCAATCTTTCACATCATCAGGGTCTTTTCCAGTGAACTGGCTCTTTGCATCAGGTGGCCAAAGTATTGGAGTTTCAGCTTCAGCATCAGTCCTTCCAATGAATATAGTGGAATAAAATACCTGAGAGTAAGTGCACAAAAAGGGATGGAAGGGTGGCTTCATGTTGCCTGCATTCTTCAGGTTGGCATTGCTCAGCGCCAAGAAGGAAACTCAACTAGAAAGAGTTTCTTTTGCCAGTTAGTGAGAGTAGGGTGTGTGATTGGTTTCCAGAGCCTTCTGGGGCACTGCATGAAGGACCAGCTTTGGTTTCACCCCACCCAGAGACTGGCAAAGCTGAGATGCCTAGAGACACCTAGGAACAGGAAAGAAGGGGAGGGGTGACCAGTATCAGCCACCCAGTAGGAGAACCCGTTTCCCAGTGACCTGCTTGCTGAGGACTCATCAGCTTTCACCACTGAAGCAACCAAAATCCAGCACAGCCACCACAAAATCCAGATTTCACAGGATTCTGTCCCATGGGTTTGTGTGTTCACAGATGCCCAGTCACCTGACTCTCCCCCATTGCTCCCCAGCAACAGCCAGAACCCCAAATCTGCACCAGCAGCCAGCCCCAGCCTCTGTGATTGTGCAAGTATGAGACACCATCTAGACTCCTTCAGCTGCAGAGCTAGCCACTCCAGCTATGCACCTGCATGCTGCCAGCCCAGCTCCTATTCTGGGCCTTCATGGCTATACACGCACCCAGGTGAGACCCAGCAGGGTCTCCCCACGTGCCAATGTACCCACAGCTGGCTCTGGTCTTTGCTGCTGGCCCCGCCCTTGCCACTACATGTGTGCCTGCAGCTGGTCCCTGCAAGTGTGTGTACCACTGGCTCTGGCCACCACCACCACTGCCTTCCCTGGTCCCTAGATGCCAGGCCTGAAGCACTGCTTAGGGCCCCGACAGCCCTTTCAGTCTTGGAGGACCCCAGGCAGCTCTGGCCAAGAACCACGCAGTCATCAATACTGTTGAACCCAGGGGCCTGAGTCAACAAGACATCATGTGCTGTCTGGACCTGAAGTTGCCTTACATTCTGGTACCAGAAGAGCCCCACCTGAAGGTGAAGGTCTTTCTTCACCAAAGTCAGTCCATAGAGTCTGGAAGAGGTGACTGCTTCCTCAAATGCACAGTTCCTATGCAATGCTACAGGGCTCGTAAAGAACAAGAGAAACATGCTCCACAAAAAGAACACAGCAAATGCCTAGTAACTGAAACTAAACAAACAGCAATGAATGAATGGCCTGACAAAGAAGTTTAAATAGTTATTCTAAAGATGCTTAGAGAGCTACAAGAGAATCCAGATAAACAACTTAATGATATAAAGAAAACAGGAACAAAAATATAAGTTCAACAAAGTGATAGAACAAAACATAAAGCATTAAAAAGAACAGAAAAGAAATATTAGGGCTGAAGAATATAATGACTAAATGGAAAAATTCAATAGAGAGCTTCTTCGGGACCAAGCAGAAGAATCAGTGAACCCAGAGACAAATGACTTGAAATTATCCAGTAAGCAGAACAAACAGAAAAAAAGAATGAAAAAGAATGAAGAAGGTCTACAGGGTTTAAGGGACACCATTAAGAGCAACAATTTACCTATCACTGGAGTCCAGGAGAAAAGAGGAAGAAAGAAGCAGAAAGCGTATTTTAAAGACATAATGGCTGAGAATTTCCCAAACCTGAGGAGATATTTGGACATCCAAGTTTATAAAGCTAATAAGTCACCCTCGAATTTCAATCCCAAACCATCTTCTCTAAGACACATTACAATAAAATTGTCTAAAATCAGAGATGAAAAGAATTTGGATTCCTATCTCACACAAAAGTTTATCAAAAAAGTTGACTAGAAATAGATTAAAGACTTAAATGTAAGAATAGAAACTAAAATTCCTAGAAGGAAACACAGTGGGTAAGCTCCTTGATAGGGTCTTGGCAATTATTTTTCTGGATATATGACACCAAAAGTAAAAATCAATAAGTGGGACAAATTAAGCTAATGAGTTTTTGCATAGCGAAAGATACAACCATATGAGAAGGCAACTTACAGAATGCAATAAAATATTTGCAAATCATATATCTAATAAGGAGTTAATATCCAAAATATATAAGGAACTCAAAAACTCAACAACTAAAACAAATGATCTGATTTAAAATGGGCAAAGGACCCAAATAGATATTTTCCAAAGACATACAAATGGCCAACAAACACATGAAGAGACGCTTAACATCACTCACCATCAGGGAAATGCAAATCAAAACCACAAGGACATATCACCTCACACTCATCAGAATGATTATTCAATAAAAAAACAAGGGATAAAAAATGTTGGCAAGGATAAGGAGAAAAGGGAACCCTTGTTGTGTAGCCACTATGGAAAAAGTGTTGAGTTTCCTCAAAATCACAAACAGAACAACCAAATGATCCAGCAATCCCACTTCTGGATATATAGCCAAAGGAAACAAAATCAGTATCTTCAAGAGGTATCTGCATCCTTATGTTGATTGCGACATTACTCACAATAGCTAACACATAGAAAAAATAGTCTAAGTGTCCACAGATAGATGGATAGAGAAAATGTGGTATATACATACATATGGACACACACAGACACACAGAGGGTAACACTATTTAGCTATAAAAGGAGGAAATCCTGCCATGTGTAGCAAAATGGATGGATCTTGAGGATATAATGCTAAGCAAAATAAATTACAGAAAGACAAGTATTGTATGAGCTCACTTATATATTAAAATAATTGAACTCATAGAAAGTGAGAGTAGATTGATGGTTACTACATGTTGGGGGAAGTGAGAGAAATGGAAGATGTTGGCCAAAGAGTACAAACTTTCAGTTACGAGATGAGTAAGTTTGGGGGATCTACTGTACGGCATGGTGACCACAGTTAATAACGCTGTACTGTATACTTGAGAGTTACTATGAGAGTAGAACTTAAATGTTCTCACCATAACAACAACAAATAATAACTATGCAAGGTGAAGCATGCATTTACTTAATTTTGATAAACATATCAAATCATCACACTGTACATCTTAAACTTACACAACATTATATGTCAGTTATATCTCAATAAAGATAGAAAAAGGTGATATATCCCCAGACTTCCCAAACTTATTTGACTCCAAACCCCTTGTTAAAATGTATAGCAATTAGTATCCTTTACCAAAATGTCTCGCGGAACACCAGTTTGGGAAACACTGCAGCAGAATCACGCTATCTTTTCAATTTTTCCATCAGCCAGGAGGTAACTAACTAGATAGTAGGTGGAGTGAAATGGAGAGCCTCTGTGTTTTTGGGAGAGTATAAGTTTTGTAAGGTTAACACGACTGATGCCCAATGTCATGAGAAGCCATGGGAGAAGACCCTTTATGGTCCATGGCCGTGAGGTGCATGGCACTATGGCCAAGGGAGCCTGGGTCAGACCCTATCCTTCCATTGCCCCAGCTGGCTGCACAGTTTGGGGGCACAGAGGCAAAGGAGATGGGAGGTTTGGGGAGGGCTCCTGTTGGTCCCAGTCCATCAGCCTCCCTCCAGATGACTAGAGTTCAGAAGACAGTGAGGTCTGGACTAGCCGCATTTATGGGACATGGAGTACGGAAGTCTCAACCCAAAAGAGCAGAGGAGACAAGCAGCCAGCTGGAGCTGGGAGGAGAGAACTCTTCACCACCAGAAAAAGAGCGAGATCTTGTCCCTGTGAAGCCTGCCCTGCAGGAGGAGGCAGGGAGGACCCCCACACTGCCCACAGGATCCTGCTGCGAGCGGGTGGCCCCGGGGAGGCTGGCAGGACTGTCTTCAGCCACTCCCTTACCTTTGTTCAGGGAAGGCAGTTTCAAGGGGATGCTGATGATTCCAACCAAGTCCTCGGTGGGAACGAGGGAGCGCAGGATGGACCTGATGCGGATGGCTTCTCCCTTCCCTGTCTGGATAAGCTGCAAGGTAGGGTTGGAGAGTAAGATAAATGAGGTTCCCATACGCCCACTGCACCCCACCTTCAAACCTTGGGCAGTAAAATGATTCTCCTTCTGGGGGGATGGGATGGGTACACTTTTATGCCTCCCCAGTTGTTCTAGACATGGGTGGCCACAAAAAAAAGAGAAGCGCTTTCTCCTGATTTTCTAGAAGAGGTGCTACTGAGGGAATAACTGGCCAAGGAGGGCAAGTGGATTGCTTTGCTGTGATAGCAACAGTCATGTAGCCTCAGCAGTGAAGGCAGCCTGTTGTTGAGCCTCAGTGTGACTGCAGTCCTGGGAGCTCTCGGCGGCCATGGCAAGAGTGGTGACCATGTGGCCATGATTCCAGACCCTGGAATTCTGCTAAATGTAGACATGACTTAGGTTTTTTTGGTTTCCCAAAAAAGTTTGATATATGCCGGGAATAGGGCAACAAGAGGGGTATAGATGATGTCAGAGAGAACTTCAGCATCTCAAGGGAGTTGTTTGGGGATGGATAACCTGATTCTTACAGCCACGGTGGGCATGTAGACAGCCACATCCTCCTGGATGTGGGGGCAGCAGGCACGCTTCTGGGCACAGGCTCTTAGCTGGCGAGGTAAGTGTCATGAGCTCAGGACTGAGCCTACCTGGGAGGTAGTTGGTTGACATGCTGGGACACATGCTTGCAGGATCAGAGGCAGGGGAACACCTATGTGTGACCCTAGCTATGAGCACAGGGGCAGCTGTGAGTGAAGACTGCATCACCCCTTCCCCTTACTCACACAGGAAGGGCCATGGGAGAAGTATGTGTGTGCGTTTATGAGGTTGAATCTGAGGGGCAGTAAGCAAGGGAGAAGCTCTCCCCCAGGTGGGGCTCTGAGGGTTTAGCTATCCCATGTGGCCAGTCTTCCTGAGACCAGGCAAACTGTAACCTGCTTTGTGAAGAGATGACAGGTGATCAGCGGAACTGACCCCCCACCCTAAGATAGTAAGACATCTGAGAATTTCCCTAGTTCCCTTTCATTTTCCTTTATTTGTTTAACAGCACAGAAATGGAAAGATGAGTAAGGTGCTAGTTCCACAGTAGGAACTAGAAACTATTACAAGTTAAGAATTCTGATCAGCCTCCCCTTTGAAGATTTAGATTTTCTTTTCTCTACAGTACTTTTTTGGAGAGGGAAATGGCAACCCACTCCAGTATTCTTGCCTGGAAAATCTTATGGACAGAGGAGCCTGGTGGGCTACAGTTTATGGGGTCACAAAAGCACGCAGTACTTTTACCCTAGATTCTTCCATACTGGAGTAGTTCCCCTAAACACTTGTAGATGGATTTCCAAACAGGCTACATTGTTAAGTAGATAATACCATGACATACAGGAAGAAAGATAAGAGTGAATGCTTTAATGCAGTGTCTTTCAAACTGTGGTCTTGACCAACTGGTGGGCTGTAAAATCAGTTAGTGGATTGTCACCAGCATTAAAAAGCATGAGATATATTAGAATAGAATAGAAAATATTAGAGTGCATTAGCCATAGCAAGGATAAGTTTTGTTTCTGGAACATATGTATACTAGGTTGCAATGTAAATTACATTAAATTGCCCAACAAGTTTGTTTGGAAAAGCTTGTTACAGAAAAACCCAAATGATCTTGTTAGCCAACCCAAAATTTCTTACTATGATCAAAATAATTTTTTTGGTCAAAAAAATTTGAAAGCCACTACTTAAATCAATGCTATCTTTTCATTAGCATTAAATACAACATACCCACTGTTATCTTGGCTGTGACCAAATATATAACCTCATCAATACCAGAAAACACTATTTATATCACCCCAGTCTGCATTGCAAATACTTTTAGGAGACACTGGCATAATCCAAATGCAGCGAACACTGTGGAGAGCACACCTGAGCCCTGAATGAACAAAGTTCTATTAAACAGTTACCAAGTATTTTTAAAATATAAGAAGCTATGTCTTCTATTTTCCTATAAGAAGTATTTCCTCTCTCACTTAATAATGTGAGACTTTATGAGAAATAAGGTCACTATGCAGCTCCACCCCCAGCAGAGATGAAAAAGGGAAGGTGAAAACACCAATTCAGTTTGAAACTGAATGTTTGAGAAGACATCTCATAAAAATAGAATCATCTTTTCTAGTATGTCTATAAAGCTTACCACTGGGAAATAATCAAACATGAATCATGACTACCTTCCTGATGCCTAACACCATGGTCATCAAGAAAAGATTTTCCATGTGGAGTGTCCAGACAGAGACAATCACAAAATCAAGTTGGTCATATTGTGACCAGGCTGAGGTGCAAGGAAATGTAATTTTTGGAGGCTTCTGAAACAAGAATATGTAGCAGATATGCCTTACTAGGGTCACAGAGAAATCACACAACACAGAGATTTTCCCAGGAGTCATTCCTTAGAAAGCTGTAGAATCAGGTACCAGAGGCAGAAACCACTTTTGATTTTGGCTAGAAGGAACAGAGAGAAAGGCACGTTCACACATGCCAGGGACAGAAGAAGAAATGACCTTCAAGAAATCTACCACGTTCCTGATTCAAGTCCCTCAAAGCTGCTCTCTGGGAACTCATCACTTACGTGCATCTCAGGAGCACAGCGGCCCAGCAGGTCTATAAGAGCCGAATAAAATGACATGATTGCATTGCCCATGTGCACAATCTCTTCTTCATCTTCATCGTCCTCTGCGCTGCTGAGACAGAAGCAACACAAGGAGCTGTAAGGAAGTCATGCAGGTGGCACCATGTTCGAGACACAATATGGAAATGCTTTCTCTGCTCACCCTGGGCATCAGGCATCCTTTCCACTGGACTCTTTCTCTCCCCCCAGAGGTCAATGAGCTGGTTTAACTCAGCAAGCTCAAATGACCCAAATATATTCCCATGAACTTAACTGACATAAGTGGATCGTGCTCTACACACACTCATGGAGCAGCACTGTGACCCCCAAAATGTCTACCAACCATTCCATCATTTTCCTGCTAGGTAGACATGGAAAGCACATTGGACAGCAGTCAGGAAGGCCAAGTTCAGGCCCTGGCTGTGATGCTAAGAAGCTATATGACTCTGGGCCTCAGTTTTTCTCACATTACATGAGGAAGTTGGGATAGTTTATGTTTTCGGTTCTGACTCGACCAGCTCATCTACCAGAAATGATGACCAAAAAACAAATAAATAAATAATAAAGCCCCTGGATGGAGTTAAATCCCAAGCTTTGCTGAGTTATATCCCTTCTCTAGATTCTGGGGTCTAACCTAGAGGCTGTGATAAGAGGGAAATGGTCACAAGACATAGTGAAAGGAAGGTCACAAGGCCGATGATGTACTAACTACATCTTTAACTGTTAAATTCCAAGATTAGTAGAGCTGTGATTTTTCACATTATGCAACTTTCTTTTTACCTCAAGAATCAAATCAGAGACTTTCAGAAGAGGAAGTGGAGGTTGCTCCTTCTTTTTAAAGTATGAGAGATATGAGGCGAAACACTGGGGTTCAAAATACTGAAGGGGACGGGCTGGAGTTAGACAGTGACTGGAACCCTGTTGGTCCAGACCTGTCAGCCTAGATACAGTTTCCTCTGGTGGGGATGCCATAGGGAGGTATGGGGGTGGGGTGGGGTGGGGCCTGAGCTTGCGACTTCTCGATTTGCCAACTGACCTGATTGGAGCAGGGGAAACGGAAGGCAGGGAAGATAAGACTGATTACGAGGCTTACTGGGAGAGTCAAGATAACAAGCTCACGAAGTGATCTAAGCTGTTTGAGCAACAGCTGTAAAGAGCCTGTGCTTCTTCTACCAGGGAGAGGTTATTGACACTTGCTTTATCATGCATGTACTGAGAATATTGGGGAGCTCACCAACCATAGGGAGGCTGGAAGGCAATTCTATTCACTTACACTTCCCTCTTGTAGCCCTGTGAGGGGAGGTCGAGGGCTGGGTTCTCAGAGATCTTAATGGCGCCTTGCATGGCCGCCAACAGACCGTTTCCTCCTTCACCCCGCAGGGCGGGGCCGAAGCACTCGGGGCGTCTGATGAGCAGCTTGACCACGACACTAGCATTTTCTTCCACACTTTCACCTAAGGGAAAGAGGCATTATTACCATCTCACTGGAGAGGACAACCTCAGAACGGATGTCATTTTTTTGGTCATGCCATGTGACTTACAGGACCTTAGTTTCCCGACCAGAAATTGAACCTGTGTTCCCTGCAGTGAAAGCATGGAGTCCTAACCACTGGACTGCTGGTGAGGTTGCCCAGAATTGATTTCTAATTGATAAGGTTGGAAGAACAGTATTTGATTTAGCTTGTCACATCCTCTTAAGATTAGTAGGTAATACTGATGCAGAGAAAGCTTTGATAAATTAGGTCAGAATCTATTTATCTGAAGTATTACAATTAACCAGTATTAGAACAAGAGTCTTGTTTCTCAGTTCAGGATTTTATGCTGTTCACATTATTTCACTATATTTAGGTCCTCAGAGGGCAAGAAATACACTACTGCATCTACCATGGATTACTGATTAATTCACCAGTGATTTAGAGAACAAAAGACCTTTATATCTTTATTAACTCCCTTAGGGTGCTTAATAGGTATTTCCTTGCTTCCTCGAGATGAGGTAATAGGGTAACTCAAGCTGGTGTGTTTCAGTTAGCATCTGGAGAGGTGACATGCCTCAGTTGTTCTCTCTGGGGTATGTCTCTCTTGGGGATGACAGTGTTAGCTGCTCAGTCATGTCTGACTCTTTGCGACCCCATGGCCTGTAGCCTGCCAGATTCCTCTGTATCATGGGATTTTCCAGGCAAGAATACTGGAGTGGGTTGCCATTTCCTTCTCCAGGGGATCTTCCCAAACCAGGGATCCAACCCAAGTCTCCCACGTTGCAGGCAGATTCTTAACTGTCTGGGCCACCAGGGAAACTCTTGGAGATGGACCTCAGGGCACTTCTGAAATCATTTATCTGGGTAAGAATCTACTTGGTAAAGTTGTCTTGGTTATTCTTAGAATACCTCTGTGGGGAGCTAAAGATTTGATGACTGTATTTGCTGGTATTTCTCTTTGGAAGAAACCGTAGATGACTAAGACAGGGTATCACTTCCCAAAGAAGTGATTAAGCAGTGAACTGTCACATGTGGACAGGGATCACCAATGCTTCTCAGTCAGTTTTATAATCAAAAGTAGTTTTACAAAAACAAACAAACAAACAAAAAGCAGTTTTACAGCTTGTTGAAACAATTTCACGGGACACACTTTCCGTCTCAGAGTCTCACGCAAAACCTTAATTTGGTCTGAGAATTCACCCCTGGGCCAAATCTCAAAGACAAGGCTTTTTGACACTGTGTACAGGATGAAACCTGAAGAAAAATATTTTTATAAAATTACTAGATATTATTGGAGGATTCAGTTCTATAATAGAAGTTGCATCTTGATACACTGTTGTAATAATTACTTATCCTTGTATTAAAAATTATCTTCAATCTTAACAGATTGAAGACTAACTATTATCTCATAGTTTTTGTAGTTCAGGAATTTGGGAGTGACTAAGCCCTGACTTGGGATCTCCCATGAGGCTGCAGTAAAAATGTCAGCCAGGGCCGCCGTCTTCTGAAGGCTTGACTGGATGTGGAGTATCAGCTTCCATGCTCACTCACATGGCTGTGAGCAGGAGGCCTCAGCTCCTCACCATGAGACCTCTTCAAGGGCTGCCTGAGTGTTCTCATGACACGCCAGCTGGCTTCCCACAGAGCAAAGGATCCAAGAAAGAGTGTCAGGAAGCTGCAATACCTTCCACAACCTTGTCACATACTGTCACTTCTGCTATATCCTATTCATGAGAAGTGGTTCACTGAATCTAGTTCGCACTCAAAGGCAGAAGAAGTAGGCTCCGTCTTTTGGAGGGAGGTACAAGGAAGAATTTATAGATGTATTTTAAAACTATCACAAGAGTTTAAGTTCTGCGTAATGAACATTTTTATGAATCAACTTAAAGTGGTCCATTTGAATGGGAACCCATAAAACCTGGCTTCTCCTCCAGATTTTTAGCAAATTCCTGTGTGAGCAGGCACACTGCACCAGCTCACCGAGTCTCATGTGTCCTGTTGAGACACTCGTGCCTCTTCTAGTTTCCAGTTCAGTCGCTCAGTCGTGTCCAACTCTCCGCGACCCCATGAACCGCAGCTCACCAGGCCTCTCTGTCCATCACCAACTCCCAGAGTTCACCCAAACCCATATCCATCGAGTCGGTGATGCCATCCAACCATCTCATTGTCAGTTGTCCCCTTCTCCTCCTGCCCTCAATCTTTCCCAGCATCAGGGTCTTTTCAAATGAGTCAGCTCTTCACACCAGGTGGCCAAAGTATCGGAGCTTCAGTTTCAACATCAGTCCTTCCAATGAACACCCAGGACTGATCTCCTTTAGGATGAACTGGCTGGATCTCCTTGCAGTCCAAGGAACTCTCAAAAGTCTTCTCCCCAACACCAAAGTTAAAAAACATCAATTCTTTGGTGCTCAGCTTTCTTTATAGTCCAAATCTCACATCCATACATGACCACTGGAAAAACCATAGCCTTGACCATAGGGACCTTTGTTGGCAAAGTAATGTCTCTGCTTTTTAGTATGCTGTCTAGGTTGGTCATAACTTTCCTTCCAAGGAGTAGGCATCTTTTAATTTCATGGCTGCAGTCACCATCTGCAGTGATTCTGGAGCCCAGAAAAATAAAGTCGGCCACTGTTTCCACTGTTTCCCCATCCATTTGCCATGAAGTGATGGGACCGGATGCCATGATCTTAGTTTTCTGAATGTTGAACTTTAAGTCAACTTTTTCACTCTCCTCTTTCACTTTCATCAAGAGGCTCTTTAGTTCTTCTTCACTTTCTGCCATAAGGATGGTGTCATCTGCATATCTGAGGATATTGATATTTCTAGTTTTAGGGTGAGTCTATTAGTCTTACCCATGTGCAGAGATTTCTTCCATCATGTCCACAGCATTAAAAGGGCTGAGCTTGCTTCCAAATACTTAAAATTAACCTGTGCCCACTCAAACTCACAGTGAACACACTGCTGTGTCTCACAGCCCTGGACAGTCTACCAGTATTCCTGGTCTAAGCGTGGCCTGCTGACATCCTCTTTTATCACTTGACCTTCTATACCACAGGTAAAATTCAAGATTGTTAAGTATACATCAACATAAGTTTTAGAACTGTGTAATTAGATTCAGAATAGAATTTCATTAAACTGAATTTATACAGTCCATCAGCATGCATTCATTATTTTATAACTCAATCCTTCAAGAAGAGACTAAATTTTTTTGTAAAGAAGTTTTTCTTCAAGTTCCATCTAATATAGTATCAAAACAGAATTTGTCTTTAACTAAACCAGAATCCATGTGAAGAAAATTCTAAGGAGATGCTAACAGGGTAAAATAATCATAATAATGATAGGGTATAATGAATCAGGAATGAAAGGAACCCAAGGGGAGGTTGACATTGTACTGTTTACAGAGAAGTTCAGATAAAGAAGTGATGTTAGTTCTAAGGACATGTTTTCCATGAGGTGAGCCTAGCATTTATACATGATAGAATTTATTCACAGAGGGATACCTAAAGAAAAGCACTAGGAGAATCAGTATATCTGAAAGCAAGTATTTTTAGTTACAGATGTAACTCACAGTTGACTACTTTCAAATATTGTTGACCCTCAACACCTATCAGGTAGCACATATATCCACACTCCCAGTTGTCATTTCCTATTACAAGAAAAATGAAGCTAAAACTTTGACATTTTAAGTGTCAAAAATGGAGGAAAAAACTCAACCCTATTAGTCAAGCTTATTTAAACACCATGCTCAGATTCTTTCAGTTCTCAGAATGGAAACACTTATGGGTCAACCCTTGTCTTAACCAGTATGCTGAAATTAACTTTGTTCTTTCCAAAGTGATCAGTGTCATGAAGTTTGATGGAACGTGGACCACAATGTCCAAAAGGATTTGAAGAATTAAGACTGTGAGTTCTGTATTGAGTTTGCTATTGAAATTCATTTGCCAAGATAGCCTTATTTTATCTGAATCTTATGTCTTCAGTTCAGTTCAGTTGCTCAGTTGTGTCTGACTCTGCGACCCCATGGACTGCAGCACACCAGGCTTCCCTGTCCATCAGCAACTTCAGGAGCTTACTCAAACTCATGCCCATCAAGTCAGTGATGCCATCCAACCATCTCATTCTCTGTCATCCACTTCTCCTTCCGCCTTCAATCTTTCCCAGCATCAGGGTCTTTTTCGATAAGTCAGTTCTTCACATCAGGTAGCCAAAGTATTGGAGTTTCAGCTTCAGCATCAGTCCTTCCAATGAACACCCAGGATTGATCTCCTTTAGGATGGACTGGTTGGATCTCCTTGAAGTCCAAGGGACTCTCAAGAGTATTCTCCAACACCACACTTCAAAAGCATCAATTCTTCAGTGCTCGGCTTTTCTTATAGACCAACTCTCATAACCATAAATGACTACTGGAAAAACCATAGCTTTGACTAGATGGACTTTCATTGGCAAAGTAATGTCTCTGCTTCTTCATATGCTATCTAGGTTGGTCATAGCTTTTCTTCCAAGGAGGAAGCGTCTTTTAATTTCATGGCTTCAGTCACCATCTGCAGTGATTTTGGAGCCCCCCAAAATAAAGTCTCTCACTGTTTCCATTATTTTCTCATCTATTTGCCATGAAGTGATGGGACCAGATGCCAGATCTAAGCTAATTAGGTTGGTTGGCACAATGGACCCAGGAAGCTAAAGCTTGATCACTGGATATTGGTCATCCGTGGGGGATGCAGAGAGCACTCTGCAAGAGGAAGGAACTGAAGTGCAACCATTGATGCTAATTGGAGAGGGGACCAAGGAAAAGGATTTCTCAAGGTTTCGCAAGGTAGAAAGGTTGGTCTAATTAGAAGAGAAGAGAACAGTCTCTTCTAATTACCTGTAGCTCAGTAAGCTGGGCTGCCAACCAAATCCCCAGGAGGGAAGGGGAATACTTGATCTTGAGGGCATTTTTCAAGGGAGAGAGAGATCTGAGGTAAACTAGTTTTGCCCAAGGGCTTACAACAGTGTTTTTGCTGGAGTTCCAAATGAATAATAAGCTTAATAACTGTGCATGTTCACAGAGCTTCTCTTCAAAGTCTCTCAACACTGCCTTCGTATTACTACCTTGTTTTCAATGTTCCTGAGAAGTTAGATGGAAATGGAATGATTCTCCCCATTTTAATCCTAAGCAGTCATTCTCATCACAGGAATGATTAATGAGAATGTAATGACTGCCCATTGCTTTTCTTACTGTCTGTATTCTAACCACAATCCCTATTTTAAGTTCTTCTGCCTGGAATGCTCTCTTCCTTTCCATTCCTTTGACATAAAACCTTGACCTATGCAACTCCATTTTGCCCCTGAGGATCAGCTTAAACTTGAAAGTTCCAGAGGATCTAATCCTCTCAAACACCCCATCTTCTTTCTTAAAGCATTGTACACAAGTGTAATTAATGAATGTTTTGGTATCTGTATTTTTCATACTAGACTGTGTATTTAATGAGAACACGGTCCATGTCTGAATGATCTAACCCTGTATGCTCAAGCCTCTTGTTAATATCACTTAGTGGCTTGAACGAATCAAATGGAATGCTGAGGGTGATTATCCATCACTGCATTACCAACGCAATTATCAGCCGTTGTTTGCAAGAACTGAGGCTGTCCACTTCCTAGGATTATAAATTTGACAACAAGAACAAAATCTTAAGACATTTTAATCTTAACCACCCCCAGTCATCAATACCAATCACAATGAAGAATGGTTATTACATTTTTTCTGACTCTAAAAACATGAATACAGAACAGATGATTCTTTTAAGCATCTGTACCTACTATGCCCTTCATATCTAACATGCTAAATTTGTATTCTTGATCCTAAAAGACCTTTTTTCAGCATTACTGAGATATAAATGTCATACCCTAAAAGGTTTCCGGCTCCCAGCTCAACGCCTCTCAGTATGTTCTCCCCTGATTACTCTGTCAAACGAGGTCCATTTCTTTCTTTAGGATGTTGTTCAACAACATCCTGCCTGTTCAACAATCTGCCTTCTTCCCCAGGCATTCTTATATTCCAAGATTCCAACAAGCACCATCGTTTTTGGCCTGCCAACAGTCACATGTGTCCCTATGTAGGTGAGTGTAGCTGAGTTTTTAGCATGTATATGATGTTTTTGATCATTTTACTTTGGTTTGCTCTGTGTGCTGCTTGGACTTTAAATGACTTCAGGGCAGAACATCTTGTGCACATCTCCTATCACTTCTCATAGCCCCTCATGTACTCTTCACATGTCACATGATGGATGTCCCAGTTATGATCAAGCTGCCTAGGGAGACAGATTCAGTAAAGCTGGACACACTGTGTTCTTCAGATAAGTCTGCAGCCTGAGGAAGATACACTGAGACACTCCAAGGACTCAAAGGAAGCACAGATTGACTTCTCTCCTTCTTTTTCTTCTTTTTTTTTGGACTGTGCCCCATGGTCTGTGGGATCTTAGTTTCCTGACCAAGGACTGCTCCTGGATCCTCAACAATGAAGGCACCAAGTCCCAACCACTGGGCTGCCAGGGAATTCCCAACTTTCCCCTTCCTCTTGTGGATCTGTAAGGAATCTTTTCCTACTTGGTATCTACCTTAGGAAGGGATTAATCACACACTCAGACACCTCTGTGTCTAGACAGGCTATAAAGTTTGCAACTGCTGGGTTAATAGAAACTTCTCAACGTTTGTCCTCCTAGAGTTAAACACTACCCAAGGTTTCCCAGCAAGCTAGTGAAAATAAAGTGGAGAAAATCATATGCTTTAAGAAGTTCTCTTAAAGACAAATCTTGTTTAAGAAGATTTAACACCAACATTAATAGAAACTAGTAAAATAACATTAGAAAATAATTTTCTAATTCTATTATTTTGATATAGCAAGAGCTTTTGATTTGGCTTAAAAAAAATTTTTTTTAAACACTAGCACCAAACAGAAATTAAACAATTCCACAATTTTTGATCAGCTCAAAGGAGAAAGTGCTGTTTCTCCTTGTTCATTAGGGAGACAGTGTTTACAAGGCAATGCTATATAATGGTTTGAGTAAAGTTTGGCCTCTGGAGCCAAACTGTTCTGGTTCAAATCCTCACGAAAGTCTACTAGCTGTGTGATTCTGGCAAAGGTACTTATTAATGGCTTTAAGCATCAGGGTGTTTATCCATAAAATGATGATGATAACTATATCTAACTCACTGGGTTGTTATATTAAATGAATAAGTTTGTTCATATGAATCCCTCTCTCTTCTATGTTCTCCCCTGGACCATTTCAACTGCAGGTGACCCGCAAGTCCACTTGGTCCCAATATGTTTCCTGACTGATCTCTATTCTATAGCCTCAATTTGGGGCATCTCCATCTGGGGGGTCACACACTGCAAAATCATTCCCCAAACTACACAAGTTCATGACCCTCCATCTCAAACCATTCTGTCCTTCTGACCATCCTTATTTCTTTTCTCCCTACCCTTAAATCTCTAAGCTCTAAAGTGACCTGTTTTTTTTTTTCCTTATGTCCACATACCCAGGACTCAGACATTATAATCACCACCACCAGCAGGTCTGATAAATTCAGTCTCTATTACTTATTTCAAATAGATCTCCTCTATCCCATTCCCATCATCACCATTACAATTCAGAAACTCATTATCCTAACCTGGGCACAGAAGTTCCTGGTGATTGCCAGTCTTTCTTCTGGTGAAAAGGTTCCCCAGTTCTCTGCACACTGAATCAAGACTAAACTCTTCAGTATGGCATTTAAATTCTCCCCATCAGAGCTGCCTGCCTACCTTTTACACCTGTCTCTTAGCACTGTCATCCATGCATCCACCCTGCAGACCAGCTGATCACTGTGTTTCCTGAGCACATGTGCTTTAGCCCTCAGGCCACTGTTCAACTGGCTCCTCTCCTGCACCTCAGCACCTGGAAATCCGACCCTTCAAAGCTCATCTCTAACATTACCTCCCCAAGAGGCCTTTTCTGATCTCAACAGGATGTGGGTATGCCCTCATAAAACCCGCTAACACTCTGTCCCTACCTTACTCCACTCCTTATTATAGTGACCTCTGTCCATGTCTGTTCCCCTGACTAGACTGTCAGTTCCTTCAAAGTAGAAGCCAATAACCTTTGCCAAAACCAAGTGTGACCTTCACGTTAAAGTGCACATATCGTTCTACTGATGGTCTAATAGATTTGCAGTTTATTGCATTATGAAATTGTACTGTAGAGTGTATTAAAAAGGCATAAAACAATCTGAAAACAAAGAGGGTGGACCGAGCATTGATTCAGAGTTTAGTTGAATATGGTTGTACCACATAAGCAAAAGCGAGTGTTGGAATTCGGCCATCTGGGTAAGAAAACAGCCAGTGGATTCCTCAACCTTCATAACCCAAGTAGACAGTCCCACTAACTGACTCATAAAACCCTTGATCTTCCAGTGAAGTTGGCTAAGATGAATAAATGGGTTTTTCCTGGATCTGGTATGTGTCATACAGTCTATTTATAGAATTTGATGGACTATCTGAATCTTTAAAATCTACACAAAATTCCCTTTATTACCAAAATGAAGTGAAGTGAAGCGAAGTCCCTCAGTCGTGTCCGACTCTTTGCGACCCCACGAACTGTAGCCTACCGGGCCCCTCTGTCCATGGGATTTTCCAGGTAAGAGTACTGGAGTGGGTTGCCATTTCCTTCTCCAGTTGTTTTTCCCGACCCAGGGATCAAACCCAGGTCTCCTGCATTGTAGGCAGACGCTTTACCATCTGAGCTACAAGGGAAGCCTCATTATTACCACAAGGCTGCTGCTGCTGCTAAGTCCCATCAGTCAATAACTCTGCATTAATTCAGGATATGCAATCATCTGTACTAGAAATAAAATAGGCTATCAGAGGATACTCTGAAACTGGCTGCAGAGGAAGAAAATGGGAATTTAGCAATGCTGATGGTGAACAGATAGTAGGTATGGAAGACGCAGAGAGAAGCAGAAAACCCAAATCCCTGAAAACTTGGCTGGACGAGTCCTAGGAGAACAAAAGACAAACATCTCAAGGTCTGTGACCAAGTCAAGAAAGGGAAAAAACCGGGACACCGGAAACCATTCAAATATTAAGAACAGCGTACATTATGATGTAGGAAAATAAGCAGGGGGTTGGGGAGGAGGAGACAAGAAGAGCACATGGCAAGATGATGATCACGTAATACCAATACATTTTTAGGTGAATTCTCATAGAACAATCAGCATGACTGCTTATTAGCTGAAATCCCTCTCTGCAGTCACTTAACTAGCCCAGCTAGGTTTGTTAGCCAGAAACTCCAAAATGGGAAAAGGGAGAAAGATTGTAACTATAATGTAAATGCAAGTAAGCCAGTATTAATATCATGACAAAATTTTGGAGACAAGGTGCAATTTTAAGAAACTACTCATTTTATGCAATATTCAGCATATTAAGCTAGTGGAAATGCAGAATTTGTGTCAACTTGGAATTCCCTATAAGTGAGAGGTGATTTGCATTAAGAAGAAGAATATTTAGTGCTTCTATAGCAATTCTTTTTTTTTTTTCCCTACTGGGAGTTTAGTTACCTTTAACAGCTATCAGCTCTTCCATGTTTTTATTCATTCATCCATCCATCCAATCATCCACCCATCCATCCAACCATTCATCCAAAACTCTAAGAATCTAGAGACACACTTGCATTTAATTCTGGGAAACAAGTGAGATCAAGATATTAACAAGCGCCCTCTTTTAGAAGAAGAGGTATGAAGAGGTGACAAGCCCAGGCTGATGTAGTGAGCTCCTTGTAGGCTCTGGTCCTAGCATTCAGGACTCTCTCCACTGGATTCCACTCTTGATCCTTGTCTAGCCTGATTGTCCCAGAGGTTTTTCTCTCAGTTGCCACCTACCTATACAATCTATCATGTTTATGGATAGGAAGCAGTGCAAAGAATTTCCTTTCCCTAGTACGCACTGCGATTGTGCCATCCTAGGTCTGAAAGGCATGGAAAACTGAGACTCACTGTTCACGAAGACGGCAAACCTCAGGAAGGACAAGTAGCGCTCCCCTTCAATGGGGTTCCAGCCGACATCAGGGTATCCTTTGGCTAGAAGCATGGGGCAGCTCTGCAGGCCACAGCCTGCCAAGTAGGTCACCACCTGCCAAGAACAAAACAAAGTTAAGTGCCCAGGTTTTTTTTTGTTTTTTTCTTTATGTAAGTTTTTTTATATAGCTGGTAAGGCATGCACAATTCTGGGAACTGAAGGGCTTTCATTTCTCTAGAAGCTGGAGACAGCCCACTACTTTCCAAGTAAATAATTTAGCAGATTTGAAATTGGAACCTTTTACTCATTTTTGTTTCCAAGCAATTGACAAGGCTGATGATCACCGCTATGTAGATATAAGCCATATGCTATGATTTCCCGGTTCTGGCAAGAGGGACATGCCATTTAAAAGTTCTGGCAAGAGGGACATGGCATTTAAAAGTAGGCCTAATTAAGGTCCCACGGGGGAGACAATGGTGGATGCAGGCTGGCCCTGTTCGTTTGACCATGGGATTTCAAAACCAAAATGTTCAGTCACTGGGTGACTGGTGGGCCCTCCTCCTCCTCTGCAGACTTCCCTGGGTACCCTCTCTCCGCTCTCCCTGCCTCCTGGTCTCCCTTCCCAGGGAGGCTCAGGGTCCCTGATGAGCAGTTATCATGGGATCAGGTGAATGTGGCTGAGGGTGGGTGCTGAGCACGGCCCCCTGGGGCACTGTCTTATCATGAGAGAATCATTACCTAATTTTAAACACAGGTGTCAGTTATCATCAGATCACCTAAATGAAAACTGAGATATTTATGGCCATTTAAATGGATGAATAGCCAAGTCTGACTAAACTCTGTCCCCTCAGAGGCAGAGGCCAGGAATGCCCAGGGCATTCACAGAACAGCAACCACGTAACTCGCTGCTGGGCGCACAGCTCCTGAGTTCGTGTGTGTATGGGGTGGGGTGGGGTTTGTCTTGTTTCTAGTCCAATCACCACTTCTCACTAAAACCAGGACGTGTTCCAGAACATAAAAAACTGTCGTGTTTTTCCTCTGCTTGAAGCCCTCCAGTGGTTTCTGGGGCTCGAGGCTCTATAGTGAGGTCCCAAAACATCACAGGTAATAGCACGGCCTCTAAAGCCCAGGGCTTTGACCTTGGCTCTGACACTCACAAACCCGATGACTTTGAGGATATTACCTAATCTCTCTATGCCTCAGTTTCCTCTCCTGTAACTGGGGCAATGATAAAAAGGCTTGTCCTGAGGATCACGTGACTTAATTCTGAGTGGGGCCTGGCACACAGTGATTCCGCAGGTGTATGGACCTCTGCTATTAGCAGTAATGGCAGCCTGGGGCCCATTCATTTCTGTTTCTCCTCCCTTCTCAGCACTCCCCGCAAGCTTCAGAGCTCTGGTCACAGCCAGCTTTCTGAAATTCAAGCACACCATGCTCTCATCTCTGAAATTCAAACATTCCTGGCACAGGCTTGTCTTCAATGTGACCGAGTAGCTTCTGCCCAGCCTCGGGGTCACCTCTTTGCTGAGGGCCCCTCCTGATCCCCTTGTTGGGGTCAGATGCCCGCTCCTAGCTGCTCCCAAACCCACCAGGCAGTGGACAGCCTTTTCCTCGTCCCCCTCCTCCTGACTAGACGGCTCCTCTCCAAACTGAGAAAGTGCGTTGTCAGTCGCGTCAGCTGTCCAGTCAAGGAAACAGTGTGAAGACAGGATAGGAAGAAGGTGAAGGTGTCTGTGGAGCTGGCAAGTCCTGCCCACAGGAGAAGCTCTGGTCCTAATTATCACACGGCTGCCAGGACTCACATCCCGCCCCACTTTCCTCACACGCTGAGGAGGTTCCGACGCAGGCTCAGCCTCTGGTCTGCTTTTTCTTGGCTTGGCCGTGCTATAAGCAGGGGAGAGCAAGCACAGTGCCCCCCCAAGGCCAGTTACCTTCTCGAGGTCTGGCTCCTCTAAGCCCAGCGCTAACTCATTGTTGTCCATCACGGAGGAAGCGGCCACATCCAGCGGGGTGGATCCTCTCATCGAGGGGGAAGCTGAGGAAGAAGGAGAGAAGGGGAGAGAAAGGGAGAAAGGCCACCCGGCGCTGAGCTGAGGTTGCAGTGCGCAGTCATGGCCAGGAGAGGTCAGCAAACACAAAACCTGGACACATCGCTGTCCTCAAAGCGGGGCTGCCCGCCCCATTCAAGAGCAGCTGTTTTCTATCCTTCCCCCCAACACTCATTACTGACCGTGAACATAGCTGAAGTTAGAAAATCAGTTCATAGGAGCAACTGGGACCACGTATTTTCAAGTGCTTTTCTAACATGGAAGTTCTTGGGCCCTCGTTTGGTGACCATTCAAAAGTCTCAGATGTCACTTGATAACCAAGCTCACATAACTTGGTCATTTCTGGGGTCACCGCCTAGAGTTTAAAAATAACCTCAAACAGATTAGCTCTTAGAATTATATCAGGTCACCACCGTTGTCTTTCATTTCCTTTTGTTTGGTTCTTGGGCTAAAATTGAGAAAAAACTTAAGGTGGCATTTTATAAAAAGGTTGGTTAGTCTAAGCTTGTTGTTGCTTAGTCCCTAAGTCGAGTACGACTCTTTTTGCAATCCCATGAGGTTGCATTTGATAAACAGGAAACCTGAGATTTCAGATTTCACGTGCACACAATGTATTTGTGTCTTCCACAAATTCATTTAGTTTACATACAGAAGAGTGAGCAAGGCAAGTGCATGCATTGGTTTTCTAGCGGTGGTGTTGGATTTACATTGTTTGTCCATAGTCGCTCCTGGCCTGTCTGCCTTGCAGCTATGAAAGCACTGGCTGGTTAGCTGATGGGACAGGCATGTCGCCTGCAGCCAGCCTGCCAAGAAGAGATTGGATCTATGACCTTGGTCTTATTAGCACTGCTCCCTGGTCAGCTGAATGGGCTGGGAGGCACTGGATCTCCAGACTACATCCATAATCTCAGGTAGCATTTCATGAACCCCGGGTCCCCAGAGAGAGGAGGCAAAACTGTGTGACTATAAACTGTGTGCCTAAGCCAAAACAAATCTGTCATCATTACTGTCACCACGGCTGGTTGGCCGCGACTTCTCTCCTTAGTTTGGAGAGCAGAGACATGGTATTATTATTATCTCACATGTTTTGAGATCAGGCAGGATTCCTTCTTCCAGGATTTAAAAATTCCTCCAGGATTTAAAAATACCATAGCACACATGTGACTTCTTTCCTTTTACTGCCTAAGTGGCCAGCAGGGGAAGGGTAACCCCTGAGCCAAATGCAGAAATTATAACAAGACCTACCTAGGCCAACACTGCTGTTCTCCAACAGGTAACTTAGATGCTCAAACATGGCCTTCTGATTTTGTCGGCTGATTCGACAGAAATAGCACAGGAAGCGGCAACAGCTAGCAACCATCTTTGGAAAGGCAATCTGTAGGGAGAAGTAGAAAGTGTCACGGGGAAGAATCTATCAAGAAGCCTTTCTGAAAAGGCTGACTTCAAAGAGTCTTAGGTTGGAGCCTTGCAAACTGTGAACAGTTGGGAAAAATAATTTTCTCCTTGCTTCCGGTTGTTTCCAAGACTTTTTCATAGGAGCGACAGAGAATACACATCTAAGAAGAGGCTTCTAAAAATATCGAGAGCTAATTATAGCTCCTGAAGTATCTTTCTTTCAAAAAAAAAAATAGATGTCAAGCCAGAATTCTAGTCACCCTCAGATATCTTGTGAAATTGTTCAACCCTACATCAGACCACTGTTTCTGAGTAGGAAGGGAGGGAACAGAAATGGAGATGGGTGATCACAGAAAATAAGACCTAGCACTGTATCAAACCTGAGTCTTCTGCATAAAGATCGGCCTCTACTGCTGTAGAACCCTCAACAGCATCACCCTCTCAGACTGTGAGCCTTCCCCGATTACTCTGTCCTTGATCACCACTCTCCTAGAGCATTCATAACATGATTCTTACAATTTAGCACCAAAGTGCCAACTTCTATTACCATCAAAAGTGGTTGGCTTCTCTGCTTAACAAAGTAATTAGCATCTCCAGGGTCTGGCTGGATCCTCTGTTTGATCATTCATGCTCAATAAATGGTGTCAGTGTTAACCTTGGCTCAGGATCCAAGAAAGCCCTTGATTTCCGCTTTTAGAATCATGGAACGTGCTCTAGGAAGCAAGATTCTAAAAGTTAGTCTGTCTGTTTGCTGAGGCACACAGACATTTGTTCAGAGGCCTTCTGGGGAGAGTCCACTTTCCTGAGACATCAGAAGGAAGCAAATGAGGAGCAAGGTGAATGGGGCTCCTATGTTCTTCCTTCACAATGCTCACCTGTCAATATTGGTGCTGCTTTCCTAGGACCAGGTACTCTAGAATTTCCAATATTTAAAAACATCCCCTATCTGTTGCCTTAAGCTCTCTGACTCTGAGGAGGACCTGGACAAGCTGCAGCACCTGCCCAGGTGGGCCCTGTTGGCACTCCCTGCCCCTTGGCAGCAGGAGCTCCCTGGCCCCTTATGGCAGGGCTGGCTAGGAAATCAACATAAGTCAGGAGCTTGGCTCAGACAGGAAACATGTACACTCCGGTGGGAACAGTGCCAGGATCATTATTAAGACCCTGTTCTCCTTCAGAACTGCCTTCTGACACAGCACCAGACATATCAGGCTCCTAAGTGGAACCTGGAGGAATTCCATCTTGGAAGGAGCAGGACTGCAGAAGAGGCTGGGAAGGAGACTGAGCAGCCCAGTGGATGAGTGAGAACTCTCACACTGGCTGGGTCCCATCTCCATGCTCCTTCTTGGCCTTGTGCTTACCCCCGTGCCCTCCCTGGGAAGAATCACTAGGCAGTGGGCACCAACCACGTGCCTGTGAAGAGGCCACTTCACATGACCCGGCCCAGGGGTCAAGTTCAAGTTAAATTCTCCTTGGAGCATTACCTGAGACTTTTCTGTACCCAGCACGTTCACCATCACCTCCATGACCGTCTCGTGCATGCCGAGGACTCTCATGAGGTTGGGGTGCTGGTAAAACACCTTGTTGTTCATTATGTCTCTAGGGTAATCGGAGAGAGAAGTCAGCACTTGCTTATTTCAATGCTATGACAATTCAGGGCTGAGAATACACAAATGCACATGCACACACATTCAGGGTGAACTAATGTATGAGTTTGATCCTTGAGTTGGGAAGATCCTCTAGAGAAGGGAATGACTACCCACTCCAGTATTTTTGGCTGGAAAATTCCATGGACAGAGGAGCCGAGAAGTCTGGCAGGCTACAGTCCATAGGGTCACAAAGAGTTGGACATGATTGAGGGACTAAAATGTTCACTTCTAATGTACATGCCATCTGCTGGAAAGATGGTCAGAAGGTACTAGGTTGGTGGAATATATGTGGAGGGCCTTTTTTAGCTGATAGGAATATCTTATGTTCATTCATTTCTACTTTTTTTCTTTTAAATATTTCCTTCTGATGACATTAAGTAGCTGCCCCTTGGGTTTTTTTTTTTTTTTTGCTTGTGATAGTTTTGAGACAGCCCAAACCACTGAATTTCTCTTCCTCTGTGTATTAAGGGTCTTCTATTTTTTGTTCTCTTGTCCTTATATTTATGTCTCTATGTACTTTAGTTATCCAAATGGTAGGGCACCCTTTTCTTAAGGCAATTGTGTATTAGGTACCAACAATATTTTTGGACAGTAAGCACCCAATAAAATGATCAAAATGAAACATAAAAAGAATTATGTTTTTAAGTCATTCAGCATAAATTCACATAATAAAGCTGCAGGCAAATCAAAATACAGAGGCAGCCTGTGACCTGGCTGTGTAATTCCTTGCAAGTGGTTACTCTCAGCCCATATCTCTTTCTCCAGAGGGTTGCAGCTGTTAAAAGGAGACACCACTAAGTTTCAGTGGAGCTATGTCTACTACAAGGGCTGGGAGAAAGGCTAATTCTGCAGCTGTTTCCTCTTTCCATAAAAGTTTCTTCACCTCTACTGTAAGATTCCTGTTTGGAAATGAATTTAAGGAATGCATGTATCCCCTCATCCTGCCTCAACTGCCAGCATCTCTGTTCTGGGCCTCAGTGATGCTCCTTTACTTTGCGGGTTTGAGGGTGGTAGGATGACAATTCCAGCAGCAGGAAGACTGATTCTAGTGCTTGATTTTACTTAGGTAAAGCTGTGGGTTAGTGAATTTTGGGGGGCTTTAGGTTTCTCATCTGCAATACAGAACTATGCTACCTAATTAAAGGAAATCTTTTTGATATCTAAAACACGATCTTTCTTATGGTATACATATACAATGGAATCCTACTCAGCCATAAAAAAGAATGAAATTTTGCCATTTGTAGCAACATGAATGGACTTGGAGGGCATTTTGCTAAGTGAAATAAGACAGATAAAGACAAATACTGTATGATATCACTTATAAGTGAAATCTAAAAAATACAAGAAACTAGTGAATACAACAAAACAGAAGCAGACTCACAGATATAGGCAGCAAACTAGTGGTTATCAGTGGGGAGGAGAGGATGGGGCAATATAGGGGTAGGGGAATGGGAGGTACAGACTGTTAGGTGTAAGATAGGCTCAAGCATATATTGTACAACACAAGGAATATAACCAATATTCTGTAATAACTGTAAAAGGAAAGTAACCTTTAAAATTGTTTAAAAATAAAAAAAATTTAAATTATGAAAACAAAAACAAGAAAATAAATAAAATTCAATCTTTCTAGTGTCGTGGCTTCTAAGGAAGATCCACAAGCTATTGTCATGAGGAAATACATTTTGAAGGATTGAAGACCCTGACTCTATTCCCAAGAAAAGGGAGGAAAAGGGCTCTAATTATTCAAAGGGAAGTCTCAGAAGATTTCCAGTCAAAACCTTAGGTGCTCAAAAAGTTTCTCTCTTGTTGGGTTGAACACACTGTCCCTTCCTTTGAATTTTTTCCTTGCTTTCCTGGGACTATTTTTATCAGATTCAAACTAAATATCTGCTTTTTTCCAAGAATCCTTCCTACTTCTGGCCACAGCCCTTCACCCCAAGTCGCCCACTGTCTGCTCTCTGAGGTTATTGAAGGGGACTGATTTAATGAGCATATAACCCCAAGAGGAGTGAAATCAGGGGAACCCAGAGGTTTTTATGTGACTTGATTTCAGAACTGCCTCCTCTGCAAGCTTGCCCCTGATGGGAATGACCCACCCCAGCCCGTTGATCATGAGTAGCTCCTCCTCCTTGCCCATCCGGACGCTGAGCAGGCAGCGAATTTGGCCCAGGGCGGCTAGCAGGCTGATGGTGTCGCTCACGGAGGCCTGGCTGATGGTGTAGGTCTTGCGCAGCGCCTGCAGCAGCTCCCCGATGCTGTCGTACTGCCGCCGCAGGAGGTTGAACATCATCCGGACCAGCTCTGCATCCTGGATCTGGTCCTCCTGGGCCCAGCGGATCATGGTCTGTGAGATGAGCTCCTTCAGGGTTGCTGCAAGGACAAGGGGAAGCACCAGTACTGTGGCTGTCGAGGCTCAGGAGCACTGCACGCCTCTGTCACTTCGCTCAGTGATAACGTACAACATCAGCTGGGTAGGGTTAAAAAAAATTCTTAAAGGTGGATTATGGCACCCAGAGAAGTAGAACACATACCAAGAGGCAGGTGCATGAGCCATATTATAATAAAAGAATATCTTCAATTTGAATTGAGAAGGCTAAATATTCTATCTGGATTAAATGGCATTTAGTGATGCTTGAATGATGCTGGATGTAGGGGACAAAATAAGATGCCTTCTTGCCATCAGGGTGCTCACAACTTGGCTCTTCACATTTTCATTTTGACTTAAAAGCTACATTTTATCCTTATTTTATAATACAATGCAATACACACTAAGATGGGGTTGTGTTTAAGTGCCACAGGATAGAGTGGGGAGTGATTCTGGCTAGATGAAAACATAAGAAGACATTGGTCACTGCCTCTTAGGAGTAAAGCACTATTAAGTGCTAGGATTTCTCCACCATAAATGCTATCCTCCAAGTATTCTAAAGATATTATCTACCATGAACTGAGTAAGTGATTCAAGAACTCTAAAATGTATTTGAGATGACACAAACATAAAAATACATTAGGGGATAGAGAGAGGCAGACTGAGAACATATTAGGTCCAAAGACTTTGCAACTGGACACCTGACCATCATCCGCTGAACTGATTGTGTTGTCCTGGGTCTTTGGCAGGAGTCAGCTGACACTGTGTCAGATGCTTTATAAGCATCAGGGGAGAAAACAGTATGACTCTGAATTCAGAACGTATCAGGGCTCACGCTGGTTGCACAGAAACACCACTGACTGCACAAGTCAAGGAAAGATGGCTCAAGTGGGAACCAAACCAGCCCTTCACAGGGTGAACTGAATGGCCCCTGAGAAGCGCTGATGGGCATTGGTGTGGGAAGATGACCAAAAGGGAGATGCAGATCTGAGCAGGAGGACAGTGTGATAGGGGATCCTGCCAGAATGTCTGGGAGGCACTGCTCACCCCCCTCCATGTCATACATATTTCCAGAAGATGCTATAACACAGGTGAGAAATGCTGTTCTTATAACTGCATCCAAGTCCAGCTCTGCCTGTCACATTTCTGCAAAGTATGGATGGCACCAAGAGCCTTAATTCAGACCGGTGATAAAGGCAGAGCTCCCGGGATGATGAGGGTTACGCAGTCCTTCAGTGAAAGGACTGGGAATAAACTTGGATAAGTGCTTTCAGTAGCCTGTGCCCTGTCTTAAATTGTTTTCTACCTCTGTGACATTAAATATGGCAGGTGTCTTCTCTACATACGGGCTCATCATAAGGATATGAAAATTGACCTTTGTTACCAAAGCTCCAGAAGAGATCTAGATGTAAAGGATTAATTCAACTTAACTTCTGTGTCTATCAACCCTGGGGGTGTTTTAGGTTTAGACGGGAGACATAAGCTAAAAACTTAAAAAACAACAAAAAAAGGATACCCAAGGCAGAGAGAAGCACAGTTAAAAGATGTTCCTAAGAGATCTCACTTAGCAGGGATTGCTGACTAACACCTGTTAGGTTAGATAATATCTGAACTCTCTGGGGGAGAAAAGTTATTTACCGTCTAAGCCTGGTCTCCTCTCAGGAACTTGTTTCCTCAGCAGTCACATGTAAAAGTTTCTGTTTCTCCTACTTAATAGTCAGACTAATGAATAAAAGCAGGACAAAACCATAGATGTTCTTGGATGCAACATAAGCTTACCTGGTCCTGCATGTACAGTTTCCTCTTCAGCCTGACCCTGGACTGAAAGAATTACAGTTCTCGATACTTACAACCAAATTCTTTGCAGAGATAATACACATGACCACAGTCCCTGCCACACACGAAAAGCAACCAGAAGTATTAATCAGCTCAAAGACCGTCCTCTTTTCAACAGGGAATTCTACAGAGTCACAATGAAACCATGTAAATATTCCCTTAACTTGTCTTTCAGATTAATTCAAGATTTGGGTGAGCTCTTAGCCACACACTGACTTATCAATCCAAATCAACATTTATACCTAGAGAAGGGTTCATTTCAGCACAACACCTCATGAGAAGGCAAATGGGAAAGGAAATAGCTATTTTTTTTTTTTGGAAAGGGCAAGATTTTATTTTTGAATACTTGATATATATATTATATATGCACAGTGTTTTAAAAAAATTTCATTTCCATCGTGGTTTATCACAGAATATTGAATACAGCTTCCTGTGCTATACAGGGGACCTTGTTAACCAATGTGTATGTAAAAGGTTTGGATCTGCTAATCCCAAACTCCCAGTCCTTCTCCCACAACCTCCCCCTTGACAACCACAAGTCTGTTCCCTATGTCTGTGAGTCCATTTCTGGGAAACAGCTCTTTAGCCTGAAAGGGCAGAACAGGAAATGCCCCATGGGTTCTTTGCCCAGGTCAGCCTTTAAGGTATACATGAGGCAATGGGATAAACAATTATCTATGTGTGACCAAGCTAATGCTCAGTTAAAAAATTGTGACACCCCCCCCCCCCAAGCTCCTGACAGAAAAAGCACCTCATCATTGTGTATTGATAGGTTAAGACCATTCTTGTTGGACAAGGTTTCAGATTGTGAGACCAAGGTTTGGAAAGTGAGAGAAAGTATAACGATGAGAAGAAAAACAACTGGGGATGGGGGAGAAACATCCTTAAGAGCCCTGAGAAGCACGGCGTACTTTGTGGCCTGACATATGCTGGAGCCCTAGCACCCACCAAACAAACCTAGGCTGAATCATGAATTTTTAAAGGTCTAAACACCTCTGGGACTGAGAAAATGGAGCTTTATACTCCTGGCAGCAATGCTGTTGAAAACTGCTCAGACTTTAATTAGCTCCCAAGAACCAGCAACAGAGCAGCATAAATGAACCAGGGTAGAGAGGTTAAAAAGAATACATTTTCTAGAATGTGAAAGGTTCTTCATGTAACTGCATATCTGGGGATTAAAATAATTAATGCACATAACCATCTCTGGCACAAACCGTGGGCTTAATAAAAGGTAACTCTTATGCTATCTGTGCCAGTAACTATAAAAGTTTGGTTCACAGACCCCTGGGGTCTCTAAGACCCTTCAGGCAGTTTTCAAGGCCTGCTGTACTTTCATAATAATTCTAAGATGCCATTTGCCTTTTTCATAGTGTGATTAGCTGTACTAATGGTGCAAAAGCAACAGTGGGTGAAACTACTGGGGCAAAAACAAACAAACAAAAACAACAGCTGGGTCCTTAGCACAAATCAAGACAGCAACACCAAACTCTATGGTTTCCTGCTGCATTACCAGAACAACAACCAGTACTGCTTGCATAAGAACGCTCTGAGTGGCATAGAAAGGTTATTAATTTTATTAACAACAAAGGACTGATGCTGAAGTTGAAACTCCAATACTCTGGCCACCTGATGTGAAGAACTGACTCATTTGAAAAGACCCTGATGCTGGGAAAGACTGAAGGCAGGAGAAGAAGGGGACGACAGTGGATGAGATAGTTGGATGGCATCACCGACTCAATGGACATGAGTTTGAGTAAACTCCGGGAGTTGGTGACGGACAGGGAGGCCTGGTGTGCTGCAGTCCATAGGGTGGCAAATAGTTGGACATGACTGAGTGACTGAACTGAACACAAATTCCTGAGTATACATATTTCTAAAGCACTTCTGTTGTACAAAGGCCAGTGGTTTTCCTGAGGAAAAACACCTGTGTGATTATCATGATTGTTGCTGGCTAAACTAGCTGCTTCTTTCTTGGAATGCCATCTTAATTAAGAGAACAACAGACAAACTGGTCAATCACACTTGAGTAACTGATAGATACTTTTTTAAAAATGAAACAAGCCTGTCACTTCAAGGAAAACAACTCTTAGGACTTGTTGCCAAGTTTAAAATTCAAGCTTTCAAGAGAAAACTAGAATTTTGGAAAATGTTTATCTGCCACTGTGAATTTGACAGCTTCCCAACATTTAAAGACTTTTTTGATTAAGTTGTTGATATTAATGAATGTAATTTAAGAAATAGTTTATGATAAACTGTGTCAACATTTGAAAGCTCTGTATAACTCAATGAACCAGTTATTTCCCAATGATTAATGTGTGATGTTACAAAAACATCATGGATAAAAGAATCCATTTTACAAGTAAGATAGACCAATGGATTGTTATATAACCAAATAAAAAAAAAGTCTTTACTATTATTTCAAATTCCACATAGCAAATAACTTTTGAGGAACTATTACTTGCTGAGTCTTAACATAGTATCATAAGAATATCCATAATTATCTGAAAAGGCTACTAATAGTACTCCTTCTCTTTCCAACTATATATCTGTTTGAGGCCAATTCTTTAACCAGATATAAGAATAAAAAAAAATCAAGCTATCTTCTAAGTCAGACATAAGAGATTTATAAAAGTGCAAAAATCACTAAATATTTTTTTGAATTATTAAACATTTAGTTGTTATTCATAGAAGTTATTCATGTAACATGTAATGGGTTTACTCTATTATTATTTATTTATTTAAGCACAGTTAATTTATAATATTATAGTAGTTTCAGGTGTCCAATAGACTTGATATTTTTATAGATTATACTTGATTTAAAGTTATAAGATAATGGCTACATTCTCTGTGTTGTACACTATATCACCACAATTTATTTCATTCATAATAGTTTGTATCTCTTTCTCCCCTAACCAATCTTGCCCCTCCCCTCTTTTCTCTCCCCACTGTGCCCAATGCTAATCACTACTTTGTTCTCTAAATCTGTGAGTTTGTTTCTGTTTTGCTACATTCATTTGTTTACTTTTTAGATTCCACATATAAGTGATAATACACTGTCCTTGTCTTTCTCTGACTTATTTCATTAAGCATAAGTGGGTTTCTTATTTTTCAATGAATTAACAAATATTTTAAAAATCTCAGTTTTAAATTCTATTTTAGTTTTACTTGTATAATATGATAGATACAATCTTCATAAACTAAGGCATATTGGGATCCTTGGTAAGTTTTAAGAGCATAAAGGGGCCTCAAGGCTGAAATTTAGAGGATCACTGTCTCTATAAAAGGGTCTACCTTAGGGGATGGCTGTTACTGGAAGGCACAGCATTCCCTTTGGCTAAGATAAACCCTGTTCCATTAGATTGTGATTCTAATCAAGTGGTTGAGACCAGAATCTTGAAAACTGTGTCTTAGCAAGCTTTCTCTGTTTCTGGATGAGAGGTAAATTAAATGAGCATAAAGAGAGTAAGACAGCTCACATGGAGAAATAAAGCGAAGATTAAAGAATCATTATTTTGAAAATTGAATCCTGGCAGTCAGCAAGGGGTCCGGCCATTATTCATTCATTACCAAAGGGCTCCCCACCAGCCTGAAGGGCCCTACGCTTCCCTCCTTCATTTGGGGTGAAGATGAGTCACCCTGGGAGCAAGGATGGAGCCAGGTATCTCTGACACCACGGCAGCCAGGCCTTCTGCAGCCTGCTCTGCAGCTGCTCTGTAGCCAGTACAGTGAGGCACAGAGAAAAGGAGGATGGCAGGCTGTAGGGGAAGCACTGATTTTCTGCCCCTGACATTTGCTGATCCTTCTGCAAAGACTTTATTCTCAGTAATACCTGAAACCAGGGTGGTCTGCTCTAGAAGGGTTTGCTCTGGAGGCCATGTGTATCCAGGCCTCAGGACACACCTCATTCATCCATTTCTGCCTGTCCTCATCTTAGTAGGTGAATTACCTCCAGTTATAGCCCCCCTAAGTTAGCTTATCAATTGAATGACATTTTCTATTACATGCCCAATACTGAATAAAGTACTCTATACGAAACTATGTCAAGACGCAGTTACTACCCACAGCAGCCTAGCCAGGAAAACTAAATATGTAAATAAAGTGTAAAATAATGGGTAAAACTGTATTTGCCCAGGACATTTAGAAACGAAACCGTTTATAAGAAGGTACAACTTCTGTTATAATACACATGCCCAAAAGAAATCAGAAAAGAGAAATGATCAGATCTTCCTCTCTTACTTTTCCCCTTAATGATGAGTCCTTTATCTGAAGTTCTTTATATTTCTAGAATAAGTCTATATTGCTGCTGCTGTTTAGTCACTAAGTCCTGCCTGACTCTTGTGACCCCAGGGTCTGTAGCCCGACAGGCTCTTCTATCCATGGGATTTCCCAGGCAAGAATACTGGAATGGGGAGCCATTCCTTTCTCCAGGGGATCTTCCTGACCCAGGGATTGAACCCGTCTTTCCTGCTTGGCAGGTGGATTCTTTGCCATTGAGCCACAGGGGAAGGTGTAGGTCCATATTGCATGGAGATTAAAGAAGCAAGGAGAAAAAATTCTATCATGAATATATCTTCCACGGAAGATACGAAATGATCTGAGAGGAAACACATTCCTATGGTTTGCAACACCATTTCCTTTCAAAAGATAATTTATACAAGTAGTTCATGTAGTAAATGCTTATTTTTGTTGTTGTTGTTCTAGTATCAGTGGGAGAGTGCTGACAATTTTGGAAGATTTTTTTTAAAAAGCAAATGGAGAAGATTCTCAAGAATACTTGAATCTCTTTCTTAAGCAGAGACAGATGCAACTAAATACTGATTTCATCTCTGCTGTTTTTCTAAGTTCATCTTTGGAAATGCTGCCCTTTCATGACTGAGAACACTTTGGTGTTCATAAGAAAAACATCTCTAAGTCTGTGAGTCTGTTTCTGTACTTACAGAATAAGCTTAGGGTTACCAGAGGGGAAGGGTTAGGGAAGGGATAGCCTGTTTTGGATTGACAAGTATATACACTGCTATATTTAAAACAGATAAACAAATACCTACTGTGTAGCTCAGGGAACTCTGCTCAATATTCTGTAAAAACTTACATGGGATAAGAGTCTGAAAAGAATAGAAACTTGTGTATGTATGACTGAATTATTTTTCTGTACACTTGAAACTAACATAACATTGTTAATCAATTGAAGATCAAATTGTTAAAACTACAAAAAAAAAAAAAAGAGAGAGAGAGAGAGAGAAACGAAACACACCTCCTGAAGGGGGTGAGGCTCTAGGCAAAACATAAAAGTGAGGTGAAGCGGTCAATCTGCCATTTGCCTTCATGTTTGGCCCCCTCTTACTGTCTCCCACATGTGCCCAGACGTTCAACTGCTCCACTCAGGACCTCCCCACCACGTGATGAAGTTGCTTCCACAGTCTTGGTTGCAGTCGTAGGATTTTTATCCACCGATTTACCTGTTCCAAGAAGGCCTTGTCAAGTGCACTGGATGGTTCAGCTCATGGGATTTTAAAAAAGCTATAGTGCTTTTTTTTCAAAAAGGAAAAAGAAAGAAAGATATGGAACCCAGCTCTTGGTTTTCTGATGAGAAATAAAATCAGCTCCTATGAAGCAGAATGCCTTTGGGAAGCTAGATGTATACGCGTGGTTTCCTTGATGATTATAAATGGCTTCGTTTATGAAATTATTAACTTTCTGACTCACACTCCACTGTTGTAATTAGTGTAATTAGGGATAGTCACATTCAGGCAATTATATCAAGTATACGATCTAGAAGCCACATTTTAAATGATTGCTCAGGTTAACTCAGAGTGGAAATATTTCTAAGGCACTGTATTGTTTAGGGAGACTTGGTGACTGAAAGATAGTCTAAAAGAAAAACAGCTACTTCACTACTCGATTTCTCGACTAGTCAGACATGCCAAATAAGAAAAAAGGATTAGAGTGTCTTTGAATTAGACCTAGGTTTAATATATTAGTTTGGGAGCCCAGTATTTATTGGTAGGTTGCTTATTTCCTTCCACTTGTCACTTTATAACTAGCTATTGAACCTCAGAATCTCAAGTCCATTATTCTACGAAACTTGCAAGAAAATTCTCTAGGGAATCACCCATCATCCTTGGTATAACTCTTTTCTAAATGGTCAAATTACCAGCTTTGCAGTGCCAACTACAATAAGAGAAAGGTCATTTATTCACAAGGTACAGGTTTAAATTTTAGGCTTCAGAGGTCTGGAAAGAACTTTTTCATCCCTAAATTTAGACCACAGTCCAACTGGCCATCAAGCAATGAGGTGCATGCTTAATATCAAAGAGCAGATGTTGGCCACTGGCAAAGCAAATCCCAACATCTTACAGATTCCCAAGCCTAGGCTGGTATGACATTTCTTTGACTGTGCTCCTAAATCTGGGTCAGTTTGGAAGAAAAAGTATTCTGCTTACTTTGTGGAGAGGGCGCCAACAAAACTGCACTGTACTTAGTTTAAACTTAGAAAGCAATTTATAATGCTCACACTTACAATGGGAAAAGAAAATAATTATGCGCCTCTAAGTTACGTAGACTTATTTTTAAATTCTAGGTGATTAAAAGTCAGCTTGTGGTATGCTGTAAATGCTCTGGAGGCATAACAGGTGGTAGGATCAATTTCAAGTAGAAAGAATAAGTGTATTTATTTTGACCTCTGCTTTCTTCCTCCCTGTGGTAGGCTGAATAAGGCCCCTCCACCCCATCGCCAAGATGTTCAGCTCTGAATTCTCAACTTGTGACTATGTTGCCTGACATGTCAAAGATGCTTTGTAGATGTCATTACGTTAAGGATCTTGAGATGGGAAGACTATCCTAGGTTATCTGGGTGGGCTCAATGTAATCACAAGGGTCCTTATAAGAGGGAGGCAGGAGGGTTAGGAGTCAGAGAAGGACCTGTGATGACAGAAGAAGAGGATGGACTGGTACCTCTGCTGGAGGGCCACTAGTCAAAAATACAGGCAGCCTTTCGAAGTTGGGAAAGGCAAGAAATGGATTCTCCCCAGAAGAACTGTAATGCTACTAACTCATTTTAAACTTATGACCTCTAGACCTGGGTGGTGGTGAATTTGTGCTGTTTTAAACCACCAAAAGTGAAAGTGAAAGTCACTCAGATGTGTCTGACTCTTTGCAACCCCATGGACTATACAGTCCATGGAATTCTCCAGGCCAGAATACTGGAGTGGGTAGCCTTTCCCTTCTCCAGGGGATCTTCCCAACCCAGGGATCGAACCTAGGTCTCCTGCACTGCAGGTGAATTCTTTACCAGCTGAGCCACAAGGCAAGCCCTTAAGCCCCCAAATTTGTGGTAATTTGTTACAGCAGTGCAGGAAACTGACATAGCCTCATGGATAGAAAGTCCTGGGTTGAGGATATTTGACTCCTTTTCTGAAGGTCCAAATCAGACTGGAGCATTTCAGTGAGCGAGCACTACAGACATGCGACCTGAGAGAGAGCTAGTTTTCGAAGTTTTTGCTGAGGCAACTGGAGTAAATAAATGACAGCGTTGCTGACACAAGCGAAGACTGTCTGGATCTGGCCCCAGGGCTTGTGTCAAGCATGAATGACATTAAACGCAGAAAGTACCACAGAACCACTATGGCCCATTAGATACCGTATACACATTACAGACAGCACATTCTCTAGTTGCTGTAACACAGCTTTTTGGCCTCTACTCCCTTTCTGAACATCAAGGGCAGAACTGCATACATCTCAACACTACCCACTGAGTAAATGAAAGATGCTGTAGGTGATGACCATGGCATATTGAGTATTCCTGACCACTGAGTCAGCATCTCTTTGACCCTTCTTCCTTTTTAACAGAACCCTGCTTTTGTACACATATCTGACTCTCTACCTCATGGCCAAGTTCCTCTGTGAAAGGGCCCAACCCTACTTCAAAGATGGCTCTGTGGACTAAGTCACTAGCACATGTTATTTTCTAGGTCACGTTCCTTGGTTCAACAGTTGACCCCTGATCAAGTTGTCCAGTCAAAAGTGATCTCAGGATTCTTGCCTTGAATACCAGAGTAGAAGAAACTTTCTCACCATTCCCTTGAGCACTGTCGTTCATGGATGAGGCCCAGAAATGCAGTCACCATGTTGGCTGTGGAGGTGAGCAAAGCCAAGGAATTAATCCAACAAAGGGACTGGGGCCATCACCTCCAGATACGCCCGTCATTAAATTCCTTTATCAGCTACTCTATCTGAATTGGGTTTTCTGTTCTTTTTTTTTTTTACTGAAAGCACCTGAAATGATAAACATGGAAGTGAAGTTCTTATGTATGAACTATACCTTTTATATTCACTTCAGGAGCTGAAAGGTATACCAACTTCTAAGTACCAGAACATACTGGTACTGAATTCTGAATTTACTGAATTACTGAATTTACTGAATACTGAATTTACTGAATTCTCATATTCCCTTCTCCTACCCCGTGAGATAGGAACTATTATTATTCTCTTTTTACAGAGAAGAAAACTAGAACAGAAAAGTTTCAGAAATCTGCTTAATATCATAAGCAGTAAATGACAGAGCTGGGATTCAAACCTTGCCTGCTGGAATCTAAACCCATCTATGTTACCGTCTTAGTGCTGCTTACTCTCAATAGCTTCATAAAATTCAGAAAAATAGTTATCTTTATTAATGCTTTAAATTTATATTATACTGCTTAGATGCTCTCTTCATAAACTCCAAAATGGATTCAGAAATAAATCCTGAAAATTATAAAGCTTTAGCTCTTTTTTTAACTGACTCTGAGCCGGGCAGATTAGTCACTTTCCCAGAGGCTCAGATTCTTCACCAATAAAATGAAGTGAACAATATAAAATTCATGTTTAAGAAAATGAATGAGTGTGTCGTCTAGTGACAAGAGTGCTGGCTACTTTGTTCCTGCTCTGCCTGTGTGACCTTGGTCAAGATGCTTTATCTCTCTGAGGTTCTGTTCACTTGTGTGAAGTCAAGTCACTTGTGGCTCAATATTCTACAATTCTGTGTCTATCTGACCCATTGAGTTCTTGAAAGGGTTGTCCTAATTTATTAAAATAGTGAAATGAACAACTGTGTCTTCATTGGGTTAAACTGATAAGCACTGAGAATTTTACCACTGAATTTTAATGCCAACCAGCCTTATCACGATGTTACCCAGCTTGCACTTGCTAATAGTAAAATCTGAGACTGAGGAAATAAAAATCTTTAAACGCCAGTGGTTACTGACCCTGGTGAAGAAGTGGCCATTATCAAAGCATCACCGCACATCGACATTGAGATGAGCTGTGGCAACTTGATGGCCTTTCTGATGACTTGTCCTGATTGCTGGTGGAGAAAGAGCCCTTCCTGTGTCGGGGTCAGATGCCACAATAACACCCACTAGATTTAGTTGGGAAGATTTACTAGGGAGAGTGTCATGCCCTCTGTGCTCCATGCTCCAGAACTTCCTCTGGGCTGGAAGTCTGGTCTGTGTTATAAAGTGGCCAAATACCTACGACTTCTTAGCAGAGAAGGTCAGGGAGAAAGCTAAATCCATACATTCCAAGGAGATCTGGAAAATTCATCATGCTAATATCTCTGGAACTCCCCAGGCGGCTCATCAGTAAAGAATCTGCCTGCCATTGCAGGAGATGCAGGTTTGATCCCTGGGTCAGGAAGATCCCCTGGAGAAGGAAATGGCAACCCACCCCAGTATTCCTGCCTGGGAAATCCCATGGACAGTGGAACCTACAGTCCATGGGATCTCAAAAGAGATGCAACTTAATAACTAAACAACAGTTTCTCTGAGCTTTCCTGGTGCCTCTCTGGCTTGGGCTGTGCAGTCGTTACTGCTTTTGCCTCATTTCAGTAGAACAAGGATTCTATAGAGATCACTGAGAGCAAGGCTGCAAGGCTCCGAAAACCTGAAAGGCAAAGCCTGCAAAGACAACTGGACATTGTTCCTCACTGATAAGAAAGAACTGCTCTGTTCATGTTGTGTCATCAGGGCCCAGTGAACAGGCACTGGCGGTCAGACCCCAGAGGAATGTGATGGGCAACCCTCTGCTTCCCCGGGCTCCACGGCAAGCAGCTGAACATCTAAGAAAGCACCCAGCTCTCCTTCATCTCAGCTCTGCACTTAATTTTTAGACATGCGCACTTGTTTCCTTCTCTTTTGGCTTCCCTGTCTGGGAAATAAGGGTAAAAATTCAGGCAGCTTGCTAGATAGAACACTCTATTTCTCATCACAACAGTAGTAGCCAATATTTGCTAAGAACTTCTTGTGAGTCTGACTCTGTGCTAAATGTGGTACCTGAATCATCACTTAACTCTCCAGATTATCAGGTAAGAACAGAAAAGACAGATGTGGTAGGAACTAAGTTTCCCCCACACGGATGGCTGTTGTTCGACTAATCCTCGCTTTATTTTTTATTTAGGCAAAGAAGCGCTACAATTTAATAAACAAATCAAGGTTCCTGTCTATAGATGGTCTATAGACTGAGGCAGCATGGGAGTGAGGGCTGTACAAGAGATGAGCCTCCCCTGTCTCTGCACAATTGGACTTCACAAAACGCCCAGTCCCCCTGGTCTGGCTACCCTTGACTTTGGCTCTCAGGGCTGGTCATGCGTGGATAGTCTCCTGGCGGTTGACTATTTCTGCTAAATCCATTTCCCTCTCTCAGTGGTTTTCTACCTTGGCTAGAGCCTCCCCACTTGTGAAACAACTGCGTCACCCCCAGGACCATTTCCCCAGCTGGCCGGACACCCCTTCCCATCAGAGGCAGCCTCACAAAGCATCCATGAGACTGCACTTCTGCCAGCCCATCTCTGCAGCCTCCTGGGGTCTCATCCATCATATGGAGATAATTAGCCTCTTGTTTTTGAAATCAGTCAACTAACCTCATAATCACTTTCTCGAAAACATTCAGGCGATTAAATGACCAATGATGACAATGGGGAAGAGAGCACAGAGAGAACAGATGATGTTTGCTGATGTGCTAGGGAGGGAAACCCCTGAAAATCCTGGATGTGACACAGATGGGACAGCAAAAGACTCAGGGACCTGAGGTCTCTGTCTTTACCCTGTTGGGAAGGTAATCAAATTGCTTTTATTTTAGTGTCTAGGTCTATTCGGTGTGGGGAATAAACTGATGCTGAGGCAAGCTCCTGGCCATGCATCCTTGATCTCTGAGCTTCTCCATCCTCCCCTGCCCTCTCCCCCCAGCCCCACAATATCCCTGCACAGTTCTCAAAGATCAGGGGCCCTGGGTATGGAGCCTGATTCTCATCTTGGCCTCTTTTTTACTTGTTGCAAGAACCTTGTCCACATTACTTCGCTCCTCTCAGGCTTAGCTGCCTAGCGTACAAAATAGGGACCTGGCTGCCACTGTATCTGGTTGTTTGCTGTGGGATAAACAAAGATTTGAATTTTTATGCCACCCCCTGTGTGACTCTGGAAAGTTATCTAACCTGTCTTTACATCAGTTTCTTCAATTGTAAAATAGGAATAACATTGTTGACTGCGTATTTTTGTTGTGAGAATTAAATGAGGTAATACTCAAAGAAGTGCCAGGACAACACTCAGGACACAGTGTGTATACCATGCAAATGTCAGCCCCTCCCTCCTGGCAGCTGTAAGGGCAAGTAGTATAAAATACATGGTAACAATAACATGTCACACTCTGAGACTGTGAATCACTGGAGTTTTCAGGACACACTGCTCTAACACACCCTGCCTTTCCTACACTTCCTCATTCTATTCCTTTTACAATTCAGCCAGTCTCAATTCACTGCCACTCTTGGAATATGATTTTTGTTTTTTAGCCTCTGGGCTTTGTTGAAGTAGCTCCTTTCATCAAAAATACTTTTCCCTCTTACATCTACCAATTTATAATCTTTATGGAGTTTTCACTCCCCTCCTTTGGCCACCTGCTGTCCCTTATCTGTACTTTTATAGCACACCCGACCGCATGCTATATGGAGTTTGGCTGTTCACACCCATTTCCTCCTTTGTCTGTAAGGGCCACATTTTCTTCATCTTTGTGAGTCTCAAATGATTAACACACATTAGAGGTTGAAAAGATTTGTGCTGATGAGGTGAATGTAGAAACGAGTAAGATGTGGTCTCTGTATTAAGTCCCAGTAAAAAACACTTTGCCTAAGGTGACATGACTTTCCCTACATTGCCCTGTTAGACACATGGCAATGTTAGAAATTTGTCTTATGCCCTGGATGACACATGCCCTGTTGGAAATTTTGTGACAATGTGGCAGGGGCAGGGAGATGAGCATGAGGTGGAAAAAAAGACTTCCTGGAGGATGTGTCTGTGTGTGTACGTATTAGGGAGAAGCTGATAGGAGAGAATCTAAGGGGGCTTAGAAACACTGCCTGAACCACAGATACACCTACTGCTAAATTATCTTACTTTGTGTGTATCTGTGTTGGGGCCCAGGATTTATTTTGGGGGTGAAGAGTAGACTGTTTTCCCTCCTCAGTATGAGAACAGGCTGCAGCATGTAGGCGGGGGAGAATCTGGGGCTTGGGCCTCAGGTTATTTAGTGACTGGGTGAGATCTGATATAGGCAGCAGTTTTCTTTGCAGAGAGAAGATAGTGTGAAAACCTGCCATGGGGAAAGCACTCAGGGAATGACAGAGGTCAGGAAGGCACCGACGCTGAGTTGTGAAGTGACAAGTGACTTTTATTTTTTTTAATTTTAGAAGTTAGCAGAAAGAGCTGGTTGGCCTTTTCTGGAGGAAAAACTCAGTGGTTACAAATTTAAATTCAAGGAAACTCTACTTAAATTGTAGTGTGTTTCTGAGAAGCACTGGCCTCCAACTAACAGGCAAAAGATTTTCTGGACAACTTGGTGGATTGGGATTTTAAAAAAAAAGTTACTTTGTATGGTGGGCTGATACTATGCTTCTTAACCTCTTCATTATCATATAATTTTTTGATAGGATTGTAGCAACTTCTATATGTGTTAGAATTACTTTGGGCAAATCCCTTTAACACTGCACCAGCTAGCAGGATTCTTATGGGTTTCAGGACACTGTTCTTCCTCTTTCCTAAATGTTGAGGTTCCCCTGCAGGTTATCTGGCCAACACCAACTGCTCATAGAGGAGAAATTACACCACCTACACTGAAAACCCTGAGTCCAGATCTTTGGCTAAGTCAATTTTTTGATGTTAAAATTCTGACCTCTGTGGGGTTCAGATTCCTACACATAACAGTGAGTCACAGGAATGAGTTACCTCACAGATACAATAAGCAAGATAAAAAGATGATGGTTTCAAGAGGCATTCTCTATGTAATATGTAGGTTGGGGGCTCAACATATTAATATATATGCTGATAAATTCTATGGCAAGCTTCATGGGATGATGGAAAGAGTGTGGAAAACCTTGTCAAGTTTGGAAGAGTGGAAACCTTGGAAGTGTGGAAAACCTCAATCAAGTCATAGCTTTACTCATCTTGGTTACCTTGGGCTGTTGACATCAAGTCACTCAGAAATTCTTTTTTTTTTTTTTTTAATTTTAATTGGAGGCTAATTACTTTACAATATTGTGGTGGTTTTTGCCATACACTCACATGACTCAGTGGAAATTCTTCTAGTACCAGGTAACGGTGGAAAGAATAAGTGTCCTTTAGCTCTTCTGAGTCTTATGTTCATCAACTACACAATGGAAGAGTGACAAAAACTAATACCAGTAAACTAACACATATGAAGTATTTTGGAAATTGTCAGTTCACCATAGCATGCTATTTTCATCATCTAAACTTTTAATATTTTATCAATTCCAAGGGTAAGAGAAATCATAAGCAATAACATGGGTGATGTTACCAGTATTTTAAAGGATTGGAATCTTTTATGACAACTGGGTATGTATTCAGAACCATCATTTCCACTCAATCACGTGAAAAACAATCTTGGGTGGAGTACGGCAGTAAAACCATCTCCAAGATTTTCTCTTAAAAAGTTGGCCCTGAGTGAGGAGTTCTGTGTCCCTGGAACACCTGGCAGGGAACCCATATGCTGACAACCAGACGTGTTTGGCCACCTTCTATTCTGTTTCTGGGACTGCAGGATAGGAGACTTATGACACAAAGTCTGAACCTCTCATAATTCTGCTTGTGGAAGGGAAGAAGTGTGGGGTGAACAATGGAGTCTCACGCTGGAGTGGCCTTTCAGGTGGTTCTGCACGTCCTGCCAGAACAGATAAAACATAATCTTTCTGCTTGAACCCCAGGGTAGCAAATGCTAAACACTGTAGTCCTTAGAGCTTGAAAACCATTCTTAGAGTTAGGGAGACTTCAGAATCAGGTGGGCTAATCTGACTTTATTTACCTAACATGAAGTGGTTGCCTTGGAGGACCCCTGGTCGTGACATATTGTCTTAGAAAGAAGCATCCATTTTAAAAACAGACTCTGCAGGTAATGTGGGTCAGTTCAGTCTATTTTTAGTTCTGCTTTGGCAGTGACCACAAAAGAACTCTAAACTCACTTTTCTGAACCTTTGAATCATGCTGGCATGTTCTCACCAAAGACCTCCCCTCCTCCATGGTGAGAAATAGGACCGATCAAGGGTTGCCAGTGCAACTGCTGCCAAGTACCCCTGACACTCTTTTGAGGCTTCAACACTTCTGCTGATAAATGGGGACAATTTTTTCCCTTCAGAGATAGTCTGACAAAGATGGAAGGTCAATAGAAAGGGCAATAAGATGTATGAACCCCAAAGTAGTGTTTTCAGAAAAACTGATCATATCTTGACAGTCTATTGCTCTAGTCTATAATTTGAAAGCATGTTCTAAGATGGATAGGAACAGGGAGTAAGATAAAAGGCAATTACATTAAACCTGGGAAATTCCCTCTTCTTTAGACAAGTGAAATATTTGCATAATTTCATAGTATGGAGCAGACTGAGTATAATATGGAGACAATCTTCCTCTTGAAGTATAAATAGTTTATGGATAGTAAACTGTCTTGCACTATAAACAATTATCTTGTTTCAACATGGAAATGGTTTCAATGATAGGAATTATCTGTACTATAAGAATTAGAGAAATGATTTGAACAAGGTTCAGAAAAGTTGAAAGATAGAAGGTCCAAGTCCTCTAGGGTGTTGTATTAAGAAAATCATAGCCCCCAAATGAATACAAACTCCCCTGCTCCAAACCTCACAACCTATTCCCTTTGATTGCTAAGGGGCTTCCCTGGTAGCTCAGACTGTATGGGGCGATTTTGAATGCAAAGGAACCACAAAAAAAAAAAATGACAAGAACAATGAGGGTTACAAGAGGAAGACTATGAAAACATAAAAGAAAGAAAAACAGAAATCTGTGTACAAGTATCAGGCATTTAAAAGTAGACAGACAAAAGCAGACCCACCAAGCAATCTATTCCTTTCAGAAGACTCTGAAAGTAAGCTCCTTAAGACAGAAGGAAAGCAGAGCCCCAAATATAGAGCATTAAGAGCACCAATTATAACAGAATGCCCAGATGCTTCCTGGAAGCTAAGCAGCCCTTCTCTACCCCACAATATATGTTTAGGAAGTTCATTACCTTAATTAGGGGCTTCCCTGGTGGCTCAGACAGTAAAGAATCTCCCTGCAATTCAGGAGACCCCAGTTTGATCCCTGGGTCAGGAAGACCCCTGAAGAAGGGAATGGCAAGCCACTCCAGTATTCTTGCCTGGAGAATCCCATGGCAGGCTACAGTCCATGGGGTCGCAAAAGGGTGGACATGACTGAGTGACTAACACTTTCACTTTCATTACACCTTAGAAGATTTCTGGGTTGGGAGCACCATGATCGAAAGGCATGGGAACTTACTAGGGCACCTCTCCTCTTCCTCCGTTGGTTGCTCCTTCTCTGGCTTGGGAGGGCCTTTGATTCTCTGCACCAACGCACAGAATTTTCCAGTCCAAGAGGTATCTTCTTCCTCCACTTCCTCTTCTTCCAGGGGAACCCCTGAGCAAGCCACAGAAAGAGGGACAACCTCAAACAGTACACAAAGCCACCAGATAACTGAAAGAACTAGAAACACTGCTTTCCATCCATTGGAACTTTCTAAATATACTATTGGCAGCCTCCTATAAATATTTATCTACATCATGTCTTCTGGCAAGCTTTTTAAATGATAATTTCTTGTATACAAAAACATAAAGTAATTTCAGTCTCAAGACTTAATTTTTTCTAACCCATACCCCAAATGGGCTCCAGAGTATCTAGAAAGAAACAGTTAACAACCTGTTACTTCAAATGAAAAAGTCATCTCTTATCCACATAGCTCTCAATCTACTCATGTCCAAGCAGCACAATTGCTGATGGCCACTTAAAACCAGCAGATACATATCAAAGTAGAAATGGCTGGTTTAGAATCCTGAAGGGCAGACATGGTCATACTCGTATCATTGCAGAAGCTAAAAAGCAAAGGTGATCAGAATCTTGGTTCAACTGGGAAGACTGTCCCAGCTATCTAACTTGAGATAAATTGGGAGAGGTTTATATAAAGATCTGTTCTTTTCTTTCTTTCTTCAGAGACCCAGTCCCCTCTCTTTGATCTCAGCAACATTTCTTGTAGACAGGAGTTTCAGTCATGTATTATTCCAGGATGATGTCCTATATCTTTTCTGATCCAAATAGTCTGGAAAGAATCATTTCTTGGACACTTAACATTATAATTTTAATAGAAACTAACTTTACAACCCCCCATGAACTGCTAACCAAGGAACCGTGAACGGCCTTGTCTTGGATAAAGCTTTTATCTGGAAGCTCACCGCAGTGAAGGAGAAGGTCCTCGTGGAAGTCATACAGCTCTTCCCGGATCTCTTCTGGGCATGGGCAGTTCTCCCCCAATTGAAAGTTAAGAAGCATGTTGATCTTGGAGGGATGAAAAAGAATGGCTAGTTGGTTCTTAATGTCTTGTCTAAAGAACTCAGATCCAACCTTAGATACCTAACATTCTTTGCAAACTTTATTTAACTCGATTTTTTTTTTTTGGTGTGTGTGTAAAGACAGCCAACATTTAAAAATAGCTTTTTATAACTGAATCACTTTGCTGTTAAACACTGTAAATGTTCAAAGTTCTGAAACACTGTAAATCAACCATACTTCATTAAAAAAATTAAAAATAAAAATTTTTTTAAAGTGCACAAACTTCCGGTTATGAGATGAGTAAGTCTGCAGCTGTAATGTAACAACACTGTGCATGAAAACTGCTAAGACAGTAGATCTTTTCTAAATTTTTAATTGGAGTATAATTACTTTACAATGTTGTGCTGGTTTCTGCTGCATAACAAGAAGAATCAGCCATAAGTACACATATGTCCCCCCTCTCTTGAGCCTTCCTCCCTCCTCACCCCCACCGCCACCCCACACCTCTAGGTCACCACAGGGCACTGAGCTGAGCTCCATGTGTTACACAGCAGCTTCCCACTAGCTATCTATTTTATTTTTCCTATTAGTTCTTATTAATTTAATTAGGCAATATACACATAGTTAAAAAATAAGTACAAAATATACTCAGCACAAAGTTTTTGTCTCACTCTGATTCCTTGCTGTTCAGTTGCTAGGTCGTGTCTGACTGTGACCCCATGGACTGCAGCATGCCAGGCTTCCCTGTCTTTTACTATCTCTTGGAGTTTGCTCACACTCATGCCCATTGAGTTGGTGATGCCATCTGACCATCTCATCCTTATCTAGTTTACAGGTAGTAGTGCGACTTTCTCAGTTTGTCCTGCTCTCTCCCTCTCCCTCTGTGAGAATAGATATTAAAAGTTTTCATCATAAGAAAAATAATTCATAACTATGTGAGGTGATAGGTGTTGATTAAAATTACTGTGATGATCCTTCTACAACATAGACAGATATCAAGTGATTATGGTTGTACACCTTAAGCTATACAATATTCTGTGTTAACCAAACCTCAACAACTGGGGGGGAAACACCACTACAAAAGCAAAAAAAGGAAAAGGAAATATTCTAGCAATATTGCTTTACATCACCAAAATACTGTCTCTGCCCCCCTTCTTTGGAATAACCATTATGGTAACTATGGCTCTAATCCCTGCCTTTAAGAATGCCAATCAATAACTGTAATACACCACATTAACAAATTGAAAGATAAAAACCATATGATTATCTCAATAGATGCAGAGAAAGCCTTTGACAAAATTCAACACCCATTTATGATAAAAGCTGTCCAGAAAGCAGGAATAGAAGGAACATACCTCAACATAATAAATGCTATATATGACAAACCCACAGCAAACATTATCCTCAATGGTGAAAAATTGAAAGTATTTCCCCTAAAGTCAGGAACAAGGCAAGGGTGCCCACTCTTACTATGATTATTCAACATAGTTTTGGAAGTTTGGGCCACAGCAATCAGATCAGAAAAAGAAATAAAAGGAATCCAGATAGGAAAAGAAGAAGTAAAACTCTTACTGTTTGCAGATGACGTGATCCTCTACATAGAAAACCCTAAAGACTCTACCAGAAAATTACTAGAGCTAATCAATGAATATAGTAAAGTTGCAGGATATAAAATTAACACACAGAAATCCCTTGCATTCCTATACACTAACAATGAGAAAACAGAAAGAGAAATTAAGGAAACAATACCATTCACCATTGCAACAAAAAGAATAAAATACTTAGGAGTATATCTACCTAAAGAAACAAAAGACTTATATATAGAAAACTATAAAACACTGATGAAAGAAATCAACGAGGATACAAATAGATGGAGAAATATACCGCGTTCATGGATTGGAAGAATCAATATTGTGTAAATGACTATACTACCCAAAGCAATCTATAGATTCAATGCAATCCCTATCAAGCTACCAAAGGTATTTTTCACAGAACTAGAACAAATAATTTCACAATTTGTATGGAAATACAAAAAACCTCGAATAGCCAAAGTAATCTTGAGAAAGAAGAATGGAACTGGAGGAATCAACCTGCCTGACTTCAGACTCTACTACAAAGCCACAGTCATCAAGACAGTACGGTACTGGCACAAAGACAGAAATATAGATCAATGGAACAAAATAGAAAGCCCAGAGATAAATCCACATACCTATGGACACCTTATCTTTGACAAAGGAGGCAAGGATATACAATGGAAAAAAGACAACCTCTTTAACAAGTGGTGCTGGGAAAACTGGTCAACCACTTGTAAAAGAATGAAACTAGAACACTTTCTAACACCATACACAAAAATAAACTCAAAATGGATTAAAGATCTAAATGTAAGACCAGAAACTATAAAACTCCTAGAGGAGAACATAGGCAAAACACTCTCCGACATAAATCACAGCAAGATCCTCTATGACCCACCTCCCAGAATATTGGAAATAAAAGCAAAACTAAACAAATGGGACCTAATGAAACTTAAAAGCTTTTGCACAACAAAGGAAACTATAAGCAAGGTGAAAAGACAGCCCTCAGATTGGGAGAAAATAATAGAAAAAGAAACAACAGACAAAGGATTAATCTCAAAAATATACAAGCAACTCCTGCAGCTCAAATCCAGAAAAATAAATGACCCAATCAAAAAATGGGCCAAAGATCTAAACAGACATTTCTCCAAAGAAGACATACAGATGGCTAACAAACATATGAAAAGATGCTCAACATCACTCATCATGAGAGAACTGCAAATCAAAACTACAATGAGGTACCATTACACGCCAGTCAGGATGGCTGCTATCCAAAAGTCTACAAGCAATAAATGCTGGAGAGGGTGTGGAGAAAAGGGAACCCTCTTACACTGTTGGTGGGAATGCAAACTAGTACAGCCGCTATGGAGAAGAGTGTGGAGATTCCTTAAAAAACTGGAAATAGAACTGCCATATGACCCAACAATCCCACTCCTGGGTATACACACGGAGGAAACCAGATCTAAAAGAGACACGTGTACCCCAATGTTCATCACAGCACTGTTTATAATAGCCAGGACATGGAAGCAACCTAGATGCCCATCAGCAGATGAATGGATAAGAAAGCTGTGGTACATATACACAATGGAATATTACTCAGCCATTAAAAAGAATTCATTTGAATCAGTTCTAATGAGGTGGATGAAACCAGAGCCCATTATACAGAGTGAAGTAAGCCAGAAAGAAAAATACCAATACAGTATACTAATGCATACATATGGAATTTAGAAAGACGGTAACGATAACCCTATATGCAAGACAGAAAAAGAGACACAGATATATGGAACAGACTTTTGGACTCTATGGGAGAAGATGAGGGTGGGATGATCTGAGAGAACAGCATTGAAACATGTATATTCTCAAGTGTGAAACAGATCGCCAGTCCAGGTTGGATGCATGAGACAAGTGCTCAGGGCTGGTGCACTGGGATGATCCAGAGGGATGGGATGGGGAGGGAAGTGGGAGGGGGGTTCAGGATGGGGAACACATGTAAATCCATGACTGATTCATATCAATGTATGGCAAAAACCACTACAATATTGTAAAGTAACTAGCCTCCAACTAATATAAATGAAAAAAAAAAAAAAGAAGGAATGTATGATTCTGAGAAGAAAGTTATGCATTCAAGGCATGCATAATGATCTTATGATGATCTTAAATGATCTTTAGAGAGATGGGTCATGAGAATACAAAGATGTAAATAATACACTAATGAAATAAAGCCATAAACTGTGAGTTGCTAAAAAAATAAAAGTAGCTTTTACTTTTTTCTGACTATAAAGGTAATACAGAATTTGATTAGCCAAAGAAGAAAATTTACTGAGATCTCCCCCACTGAGATAGCTGCTGTTAATATTTTAGTTAATATCTCTATGTAGGCAGATTGAGATTAGAATCTAACTTGACTTTTTTGAAACTCAATTTTTCAACTTAATTTATCTCAAGCATTTGATGGGGAATACATGTAAATACATGGCTGATTCATGTCAATGTATGACAAAAACCACTACAATATTGTAAAGTAATTAGCCTCCAACTAGTAAAAATAAATGGAAAAAAAAAATCATTTAGCTGAAAAAAAAATAAAAAAAATAAAAATGTTCTTAACCTGATCTCTTACAGGTGCACTGCATTTCATCACAAGGATGAACAGCAATTTATATAAAATGTATGTAAAATTAATGATCTGCTCTGAAATATCTCAGTTGCTTTCATTTTTTTCATCCCTGTAAATAAAGTTGGTTTGAATTTCCTTTTACTTAATTTTTGTTCACATTTCTGTTTATTTTCTTAGGATAAACTCATAGAGGCGAAATGCCTGGATCAAAAGGTTTGTACATTTTAATGGCTTTTGATATGAATTGCCAGATTGCTCTCCAGAAAACTCACAACAGTTTGCAATATTACCAAATTTATACAAGAGTGTGTATTACTTGCCAACTCCATTACAGTAATGAGAGTTAACATATTTTCAAATATCTTCCTATCTAATGAGTAAAAAGTGTCACATCCCTGTTGCTTTAATTTGCATTTAATTGGTGAGGTTGAACTGTTTTTTTCACACAGAAGGACTGTTTTCATCTCATCATTTATAAATTTCCCGTCCATGTTCTTCCTCCACTTTTCTGTTGTGTGATTATCTTTTAAAAATTAATTGGCAAGTGCTTTGCACATCTCTATAGATCATTATCTCTTGGTAATATATATTCCTGGAGAAGGAAATGGCAATCCACTACAGTACTCTTGCCTGGAAAATCCCATGGATGGAGGAGCCTACTGTAGGCAGGCTACAGTCCATGGGGTCGCAATTCCAAATACATTTCCCAGTTTTTAGTGAGCTTTTAATTGTGTTTGTAGAATTTTTTTGACATGTCAGTTTTATGTTTTGCAGCCAGCTTATCATCCTTTCCTGTACAAATTTATGTCAGAGGTGCTTCGCTGTTTCTGTGCCATGGACTACCCTGACTTCCCCAGTGATTCATTGGAAGAGAATCTGCCTGCCAATTCAAGAGATGCAAGAGATGCAGGTTCGATTCCTGTGTTGGGAAGATCCCTTGGGATAGAAAATGGCAACCTACTCCAGTATTCTTGCCTGGAAAATTTCATGGACAGAGAAGCCTGGCAAACTATAGTCTGTGGGGGTTGCAAAGAATCAGACACAATTTAGTTACCAAGCTTGCACATACAATTTGGACAGTCTGGTGAAACCCATGGATATTTTTCTCAAATTAATATTTTAAATACCTAAAATAAAATGTAAGGGATTACAAAGAGAAACAGTTATAATGAAATCTAATTATCAAGATCATAAAAAAACATATTTGTGATATAGTAACATTTATACTTATTTATTAATTCATTAGACAAAAAGATCTAGGGGCAGCCCTCATACCCACTGTGATCTTGAACCAGTGATGAATGTAAATGATATTACCAAGTATTAGAACCACTGTGATACCAATATGAAAAAATATACAACCTCTGTGGGTGACAAAGTCAAGTATTTGCTTTGCTGTCTACATCAATAATTGAAAGAAGTGCTATTAGAAATTAATGAAAATTTGGTAAAAATAAACTAACACTCATATTCCTAGATGTCTAAATTCTTCCACAGACCCATGACTCTGGTTACTAAGTATCTGGAGGCACTGCAGTAATAACTAGACGTAGGACTTCCCTGGTGGTCCAGAGGTTAAGAATCCACCTACCAACAAAGAGGACACAGGTTCAATTCCTGGTTGGGAAGATTCCACACTCTGTGGAACATCTAAGCCCGTGAGATGCAACTACTGAACCTGCATCTACTGATGCCCTTGTGCTAAGAGTCTGTGTTCCACACAAGAGAAGCGATTGTAATGAGAAGTGTGTGAACCCCAACTAGAGAGTAGCCCCAGCTCACCACAACTAGAGAGAAAGCCCATGCACAGCAACAAAGAACCACTGCACCCATAAATAAGTAAACAAAAATAACCAGAGGTAATCTTATCCATTTTACTATATCATATAGGGTAACCCAAACACCAGGCAAAGGGGTATTTTCTCCCTTTGTTTGGGATTTCTAGGTGAAAACATTTATAATATCTTTTATTAAACTATGAACCTTATTTAATATTGTTAGGAAGATCCTTATTCAAAGCTTCTACTGCAAATAATTTTTTGAAAGTAGAGGTACTGTTTGTATAATATGCATAAAACAGGTTAGAAACATCATTTTTGTAGTTCTTTCATGATGGTAAAATTGGTTGAATTATGGTAACTGTATCAGCAACATATATCAATGAGCTGTTCATTAAAATAAGATCTCAGGATCTGGTTCCAAGAATCAGAAAGTTAATTTATTTACTGAAAGATTCTCCTTTTAGTGGAACACTTAGGAAGCAAGTGGGAGCCCTCAGGGCATAACTAAAAATGGGAGTGAGCTGAATTTTCTTTTGCAGGTCATACCCTCTAATGAAGTCCTTTTCAAAGTGAAAGGCTTGCTGACTATGCTTGGATAATTTGCCAACAATCACTGGACTAATCCTAGCTTTACCTACCTTTGTACTTAGTTACACCCCAAGTATGTTTCTATTTCATCTTTTTAAACAGTGAATGGATATAGGGCTGAAAATCTCTGTTTTATTCTCAAAAGTTACAGAAGAGTGAGGTAATCATATCACTATTTTAAAATTCTAATTCCTATACATCCTATTTTCCAAGTGATCTTGCATTCCTATGACCTAAAATTGATTGAAATCCTCCAAATCCTTTATTAAATTCTTAATCATTTAGAAAGTTCTATGGTAGATTATTCTAGAAATGAATACTCTGGGAGGGGTGGCAAAGGAGACCACTGAGTTTGGTAAGAGTGTCCCTTCTTTTATTTCATTTCTGGACACCTCAGCATCACCTGAAAACTTGCTAAACATGCAAATTCTCAGGACTTACCCAAGACCTACTGAATTACAAACTCTAGAGGTGGGACCAGCAATCTGTGTTTTATTAAGTCTTTCAGGGCTTCTGATGTCTGTTCAAGAATCACTGGTATAACACATAAGGAAAGAAGTTCTTGAGAGACAGACTTCTGAGAGGGGTCTGAAATGATTGTTCAGGGGACTGCCTACAAGGTTAGAGGAGGAAGTGATGGTGGGCCCTGATGATGGCAGAAGAGAAGGTAAGGAGGCAGAATGCAGCCAGAGTGAAACGGTTCTTCCAGGAGCCAGGATCATGAGCTGTGTTGATAAAGGTAATGTCAGATGGACAATGCAGTCCTGGTTGAGCTGAGGAGATGCCAGAAAACATATGTAAACTCTAGTCACTGGCTCACTGACAGAAGGTCATAGAACATGGTTTAGTCACTAAGTCGTGTCTGATTCTTTGCAACCCCATGGACTGTAGCCCGCCAGGCTCCTCTATCCATGGGATTTTCCAGGCAAGAATACTGGAGTGGGTTGTCATTTCCTTCTCCAGGGGATCTTCCCCACCCAGGGATTGAACCTGGGTCTATAGCACTGCAGGCAGATTCTTTACCAACTGAGCTAACACGGCATGAGGCAAATGCAAATACCTCTGACACTAAAACTGATGACAGCTCTTCCTACTTATAGAATGTTTACTACGTGGCTGGTTTCCTGCCAAGCGATCTAAGTGAATTATCTCATGGGATTTTCACAAACATTATCTGCATTTTGCAGCCTGAAGACATTGAGACAGAGAGAAGTAATATGCGCAAGACTATACCATGAGTGATGGCAGAGCCGGAATGGCAGCCAGGCTCTGAAGCCAACACCGGTGTTTTAATCACCACATCATCTGCCATCCCATTTTTCACAAATGTGAGTCAGCATCTGCCCAGCCGGAACACGGAATGTTCACACCTGTTGCCAGTCTAAAAGCAGCCTGACAACATTTGTAAAGCCTTCAAGAATAATTCACTGCACTTCGCTCACTACACACTCACTCCGTTTTCCTTAGCACAGCACAAAGTATCTGCTCCCATCCATCCACAGGGCCTCTCATTTTGCCTCTAGCAAAGAGTTGTGAAGCTCCATCTGCTCTTTATCAAGGCCAGTATCATTCAAAGGAATCTTAAAAAGCCCAGAGAGGCGGTTCCTTTTTAAGCCAGTATAAATATCTGTAGCCTATAAAACAGGTTTTAGGAAAGTAATTGGACCAAGTTGTGGTGGAGTCGTTAATATAAAGTGGTGGTAATTATACTGACAACAATTTATGGATAGGCTGCTTATCAAATATGTATAAGATCCAAAGATTTGGTTTCAGAGACAGAAAATGAATTTCTTCCCTGAAAGATCTATCTTCTCTCTTGAACGCTGAGGGAGCCTTGCCTACAGGAGGGAACGGCCTACAGGATACATGTGAGCAGCTGAGCAGCAGGGACGACTGGAAACTATTATTTTACAAGATGTCCCTCTGTTATCTGCACATTTCTCAGGATTTTCATTCTTTTCCAAGCAGCCTTTCCATCTGAGTGAGGCTGAGGCGGGGACCACAGAGAATGGAGACAGAACATCACAGAAGGGACTCCCTCATCCAACATCTGCTCTCCAGGCTTCCTGGAACTGGAGTTGGGGGGGAATTCCAGGGGGGTCTCGGTAACTGGGTGAGAGGTTTGGGCCCTCGGATGAAAAAGACTGTGCGCCCGCCCTCACGAGTCAGGAAATGCTGACCATATTCTGCTGCTCTCTGATGAAGAGGAGTGGCTTTTGGATGGACTGGACAAAAATTCTTCTAAAGGGTGAAACAGGATGCTGGTCTAGTGATATAATGTGATCTGGCCTTTGCCTTACTGACAGACACCCTGGCATGTGGGATGGCAGGATGGGAGAAAGCCTGGCCCCCTCCCCATGTGGTTTCAGAAGGTTATCTTCCCACCCAAGACGGCTGGAGATGCTTATCAGCTCCTCAGCCCAGGACTAGCCTGTCTGCTGGTGCTGGCTGAGGTCTTTCCATCTCCCTTAGATCTCATGGCTGCCCACCCCCTTTCACATAAAGGCTGTGTGTACCCTGCTTCAGAGGGTGCAGTTCTTCCCTAGGAACAGACCGGAAGGTTCTCACCTGTTCCTGTGGGGGCGAGCGGAACTCCCTGGTCTTCCGGGCGGTCAGGGCCGCAGACATGTTCAGGGCCTGCATGAGCTCGTTGTAGCGGAACTTCTGATTTTCCTGGAGCTTAGAGACATAGATGTCGCCGAAGGCCACAATGGCCTCCACCCGGTGCTGCAGCTCACAGTCACAGAGGTAGCTGAGCAGCTCACACATCTGTAAAAGTGTACACACGTGAGAACAGAACAACATTTCATGTCCACTGGGGATTCAGTTATCATTCCCAATCTACAGATGGTAACACTGAGGCTTAGACTATTTAAGCAACTTGCCCAGTGTTACACAGGAACCACAGAGCTATTACTGGAATCCAAGTTGGCTATTACCAGACGACTCTGGATTAGTGTTTGAACCTGGAGCCTAGTTCTTCACTGCTGAGACCACAACCACAATAGGAAAAGGAGCTCATTAGACATAGAGCACGTCTGCCTGTGGAGACAGAGAACAGCATGTAGGAGAGTGCTCTCCCACAGCTCTCAGCTCAGTACAGAGACCACCTCCAAACAGTACATCTGAGGACTGAGTCTCTTTCCTGACGTCTTCTGGCTCTGGATGATGGGAAAGTGAGTCTTTGGTTTCTCTCTGAATCTTTCATTGCTTTTGCTTATCAGCACTGTTTGATCAATTTATCGGGATTGTTATAGCTAATCTTATGATACTAGAATTTATACTAATAAGAAAAACAACAGCGGTAGCTTACTGAGCACCAGCTATCTGCCAGACACTGTGCCAGGCGCTTGCCATACTTTATGTGTATTTTCCTGAGTTTTACTAAAGCAGAAGTTCTATTCACCCATCTCCACTTAACACCACACATAGGACTAAGGAGCACCCTCAGTGTATCTGGGCACAGACAAGGCCCCTGGGGTGGGGTGCCATCACCCAGGACAGCCTCTGCTCCCACCAGGTAAACTGGGACTCATCTCTTACACCCGTTCTCCTTGTGACTGTAACTACCATTTAAAGTCATGTGGGTCAATAAAATAGGAAAACTAAGTTGAGTGACTAGGGAACATCTGAGAAAGGCAAGTTTAAAAAAAATGCTAAAATTAAGTGTTAGACAAGTATAAAAAATTAGGAAAATCATAAAAATCCAGAAGTATTTTGCACTCAGCTTGCTTTCGATTACCTCCAGACCTCACTGTACCTTAAAGACCCCAGACTGGCAATCATAGACGGTGCATGACAGGTAATATCCATGGAGGAGAGGATTCTATGTGCCAGTCAGGAACTCACATTAAAGAAAAGGTCTTGGCCCTCCATCTGAATAGCACATTTATATGGTTTAATAAAATATTTAAGGTACATATGTGAAATTTGTTATGGTTCTGCTCTATATTTAATGCTTTGATGAAATAACCACCATCACACTGGATTAGAGAACTTAACTGCAGATTACTTTTTAATATTTTATGCTAAATATATTTAAAATTATATTTTATAAAAACATTTTAATATTGTTTTATTATATCACCATCCACATTTTACAAATCATAAAGCTAAGACTGATGGGCTACTAACTTGGCAAATTTATTTAGCTAGTAAGTGGCCGAGGAGCAGGAATTAAAATCCAGGAATGCCTGGACCAGGCTCACTCCACTAAGAGAAACTCCTCTCCTCCATTTTTCTTTTTCTTTTTTTTTTACTTTTTAAAAATGTTATTGAAGTACAATTGATTTACAGGACTATGTCAATTTCTCCTCTATTTCTTTTCATTTCTCTTTTCTCAGTGCTGAAAAGACAAAATCACCATCATCCTCAGTACATCACTGACGTTGGCTCATGTCTAGTAAGACTATGTTTTAAGAAATACTGAGGTTCCTCAGGTGATGCCAAGGGGGAAACTCTAAGTGAGCAGAACTCTTAGCTCAGATGGCTTTTTCTTTGAATGCCAGTATAACAGGCCCACATCAGCCTGGTGATCAGGGTATGGCAATGCATGAGAGTAGGTGATGAGGGCAGTCATCCTATAAGCCAGCTCCTTCGGTCAATTCCACAGCCAAAGGCTCCTCCCTGTCTCTAGATGATCTCACCAATAAACCCTTTAGTCCCAAGGAGTCGGAGATAAGATCAGGGAAAATCTATCACTGGTACCAGAAAAACAATTCTAAAACATGTGCCTTATTGATGAGGGCTGGTATTCTCATTTTGGTTTAGGGAGACTTGGTAGCTCAGACATTAAAGAATCTGCCTGCAATGCAGAAGACATGGGTTTGATCCCTGGGTCAGAAAGAACCCCTGGAGAAGGGAATGGGAACCCACTCCACTATTCTTGCCTGGGAAATCCCATGGAGAAAGGAGCCTGGTGGGCTACAGTCCATAGGGTCGCAAAGAGTTGGACACGACTGAGCAGCTAACACTTTCACTTTCAGAGAGTACCTTCCAGCTTAGAAAAAAGCAGGACCAGGGGGTGCCCTCCCTCAGCATCTCTGCCCACTCCACGTTCAGGCCCATGTCCACCGTGCACACCTCATCACCAGGCTGCCCTGTCTCCCTCCCTAGTTCTTTCCAAGGGCAGGATGCTGGGTGCCCCGGGTTACCTGCAGCTTGACGGACTCCGGTAATCGGGTTTGCAACAAGCCTTTGATGGGAGCTTCCCTGCTGGCCTTTTCCCCAGCCTCCACAGCCTTCTCCTCCACCTGCGTCACCCCCTCCTTCTCTGCTCCCTCCTCCGTCTCCCCACTGTGCTCCCCAAACACAGAGGGATCGATGAGGAGGAGGATCTGCCGAACGTCATCGTCATCAAACACCCCCATGACCAGCAGGGTTCCGATGAGCTTCAGCACAGGCACAAACTGGAACTCCACGGAACCCCCGACAGGGTCCCGGATATGAGTCCCGCTGCACTGCACTGCCTCCGTCAGCATGCCCAGCGCCTTCGTCTTGAGAAGCTCCAAGGGAATCTCGGGGCTCTGCTTCTGGTGCTCCTCGTTGGTGGTGATGAAGCAGGGGGTGGAGAACCTGAACCCTGGCTTGAGGCACGTTCTTGGGCCCACCCCAGGGAGCCCGTGCCTCTTGGACTCATCCGGGTACAGGCAGATTTTCCTGGTGGCACTGGTGATGGGGATGATGTACTCATTCTTCATCATCAGCTTCCTCTCCTTAGCGCTGGCCAGGTGGATGCTGATGAGCAGGTCATAGAAGCCTGAGCGCAGGAGGCCAGGGAGGTACTTGTTGTCAATGGCATAGAAGAGCTGGGACAGGTCCACGTGGCTGCACAGGGCGTAGGCCACCCGGCTGTTTCCCAGGGCACACAGGGCGCTGTAGAGTCTCAGCGTGTGGTAATGGAACCGCATGAGGTCCTCCTGCTCACAGAGCTCCAGGATATCCACACACCTGAGGAAGAGACAGGCAATCAGCTGCTCCAGGCGGAGGGAATGTGAACTTCCTCCACGCGAATCCGCGTGCCAGGATTCAGCAGAGCACTTACTCTGGGAATCCCTGGATTTCACGCAACCCAAGGAAGGCAGAGCAGATAGAGTCTTACAGGCTATTATTCCTCTCGCAATTTCGGTCCATATCCCAGCTCCTGATAAACCACTATTTCTTACTCTAAGGGTCCCAAAAGTCTGAAAGACTTAAAGAAGACACTAGCTTACCAAACATGCAAGTCCTCATCATTAGGCAAACGTCCAAACCTCAATACGGAGAACTTTCAGGTCCATGCCAGGTGACTCTGTCTTCTTATTTGTAGGCTCAAGGACATCCTCTGCCCTTGAAGAAGATGTAGCTAAAGCGCTCCATCAATCTACCATCTGCCTCATCTACATAAACTCTAATTTACCATCAGCCATAGGGCTTTCCCTTTCTTGAAAATAAACATATGCCTGCACTCTTGTCCAGAGAGGAAACACTTTCCAACCTGAGGTGAGTTGGTGTTGTCAATTCACTTTCTCCATCCTGACTGTAGCGATCTTTAGCTGTGTACTGGTGTGGAGGCCCAGGGCATGGGCTCTGATCTCTGCTTTGATTTTTCCATTTTGTCTTGTTTCTCACTGAGAATCTGAGGACCTTTTGCAATTAGCTTACTTGGCAGGGCTCCTCCTTTCTGCTCCTTCCTTACACGTGCGTGTGCTGCTGCTGCTATCCATGACCCAGTGGAATACCTAAATGGGAGCTACATGGATGTCAATGTAGCTCTGCCCTCCATTTTTTTTTTCTGTCCAAGTGATCAAGGAATAACAACATTCACAAAAGTAAAACTTACTTAATTCTATGTCCATAAACTGAACTCACAGAGAAGGCAATGGCACCCCACTCCAGTACTCTTGCCTGGAAAATCCCATGGACGGAGGAGCCTTGTAGGCTGTGGTCCATGGGGTCGCTAGGAGTCGGACACGACTGAGTGACTTCACTTTCACTTTTCACTTTCCTGCATTGGAGAAGGAAATGGCAACCCACTCCAGTGTTCTTGCCTGGAGAATCCCAGGGACGGGGGAGCCTGGTGGGCTGCTGTTTATGGGGTCGCACAGAGTCAGACACGACTGAAGTGACTTAGCAGCAGCAGCAGCAGCACACTGAACTCACTCATCTCACACACTAGTAAAGTAATGCTCAAAATTCTCTAAGCCAGGCTTCAACAGTACGTTAGCCGTGAACTTCCAGATGTTCAAGCTGGTTTTAGAAAAGGCAGAGGAACCAGAGATCAAATTGCCAACATCTGTTGCTACAGAGTTCCAGAAAAACATCTATTTCTGCTTTATTGACTATGCCAAAGCCTTTGACTGTGTGGATCACAACAAACTGTGGAAAATTCTGAAAGAATACCAGAATACCAGACCACCTGACCTGCCTCTTGAGAAATCTATATGCATGTCAGGAAGCAACAGAGCTGGACATGGAACAACAGACTGGTTCCAAATAGGGAAAGGCTGTATATTATCACCCTGCTTATTTAACTTATATGCAGAGGACATCATGAGAAATGCTGGGCTAGATGAAGCACAGGCTGGAATCAAGATTGCCGGGAGAAATATCAATAACCTCAGATATGCAGATATCACCACCCTTATGGCAGAAAGTGAAGAGGAACTAAAAAGCCTCTTGATGAAAGTGAAAGAGGAAAGTGAAAAAGTTGGCTTAAAGCTCAACATTCAGAAAACTAAGATCATGGCATCCGGTCCCATCACTTCATGGCAAATAGATGGGCAAACAGTAGAAACAGTGTCAGACTTTATTGTTTTGGGTTCCAAAATCACTGCAGATGGCGATTGCAGTCATGAAATTAAAAGGTGCTTGCTCCTTGGAGGAAAAGCTATGACAAACCTAGACAGCATGTTAAAAAGCAGAGGCATTACTTTGACAACCTTTGTCCATCTAGTCAAAGCTATGGTTTTTCCAGTAGTCATGTATGGATATAAGAGTTGGGCTATAAAGAAAGTTGAACCCTGAAGAATTGAAGCTTTTGAACTGTGGTGTTGGAGAAGACTCTTGAGAGTTTCTTGGACTGCAAGGAGATCAAATCAGTCCATCCTAAAGGAGATCAGTCCTGAATATTCATTGGAAGGACTGATGCTGAAGCTGAAACTCCAATTCTTTGGCCACCTGATGCGAAGAGCTAACTCATTTGAAAAGACCCTGATGCTGGGAAAGATTGAAGGTGGGAGGAGAAGGGGACAACAGAGGATGAGATGGTTGGATGGCATCACGGACTCAATGGACATGAGTTTGAGTAAGCTCTGGGAGTTGGTGATGGATAGAGAGGCCTGGTGTGCTGCAGTCCATGGGGTCGCAGAGTCCGACACGACTGAGTGACTGAACTGAACTCAATTTTATCTATACAACTTCCTTTCTTCCCTCCCAGCAATCCACTGAGTGACCATTGATCTCACTGTATTGATGAGGAGACTGAAGCCTGGGGTCTATCAGCAGATCACTCAAGAGCCACAGACAGCAAGTGGCAGCACTGGAACTGAACCCAGGCCATAAAACAGAAGCATCTCTTAGTGAGGAGGGGGCCAGGAGCCTGCTTCTTGGTTCTCCGAGCAATCTAGGCTTGCCTCATTCTTCCCAGTGTTAGCCATCAAAGATTTCTGGACCATGCCTTTTAAAATTTAACTCATGGAAATCTCCCTTAGCGCAGAACTTGGAGCTACAGTGAGAACCCCATGGATGGCACATCATCGTGAATATCCTGCTCCTGTTTTTGAGTGAATAATTAAAGTGGGGGAGGGAAAGAAAAGAGAAACTCACGCTTCGGGGCAATCAGCAACCACCCTGGACCCTGGCCAATGAGGATGCTCCCCCTTCCCGCCCGGCTTGAGGGGTCCTGCCTCCCTGACTCCACCCCTGCCCCCCCAGCTCCTGGCTCCTCCCCTTCCTCCATGGGCCCCTCTACTACCTGTTTTCTTCCGGGATGTGGAGCGCCATCATCTGTAGGGGCTCCAGGCACTGCACCACCCAGCCATGGCGCTCGCTCACCCTCTCCGTCTCCACCTTCAGGAAGCTGCTGGGCATGCGGCTCCAGAGCACAGGCTGGATAGTTTGGACATCCAGCCGCGGTGGGCACTGCGGGACGGGGTTCTTCTCTTCGCTCTTAAATATGGCTGCCGACAGGGGCATGGCATTCTGGGGCAAGGCAGAAAGGTGTCAGACGCATGCAACACAGAGATGCTCAGTGACTGGACAAGCCACCCGGCCCACGATAAGCAACAGTGAGCCGTACATTAAAGTGAGCCGTACATTAAAGAGAGACAAATGCATCCAGGGACCAATGAGGGCTTTTCCATCGCTAATAAAGACCTGACATGATGGGTTATACAACCATCCATTAATCCTTTTGGCACCCAAAAGTGGGAGAAGGGGAAAGTGGGAACCTATGTTCCGCTGCATGAATTTCACATGGACGTGTAGAGGTTTTGCGGGGTGGGGGTGGGGGGCGCATTTGAGAAGCAGGAGGTCACAGATTTCCTGGTTTCCTCATGCCTGAGCTTCTCCCCTTAATGGCCTGTGCATCTTCTTATATATACCACTAGACAAGGGACAGATAAATACCTTCAGCTTCCCAAGTTCAAACTGAAACAGAGAGGTGCTTGTGGGCTGCAGGAAGACGGCTGGAAACACTTTGGTATTGGGCTCCACCTGGAAACCAAAACAAATCCAGAGGTTTGCCCAAAATTATAAAATCCTAGGTGGCTAAGTCATGAGTGTTTCAATCAACAGCCTCATTCTAACTTGAGGGGAAAGAGGACGGCTAGCTGGCTGCTCACTGGGCACTGTTCAGAAATTCCCAGAGATCCGATGGTAGCTACTGTCACTGTTCCTAACTTCAACACTCCTCTCTCCACTCAGGGTTGAGTGGTCTCCCATCCTTTCATTTTCCCTGTCAGGTAACTGAAGCCAGCAGCTTTCTCCAGCGCGCAGGAGGGCAGTCTCAGGCGGGAGCTACCATCTGGCCACCAGAGGCAGTGCGTGCTCTGGTCACAGAACAACGTAGGGCACTCGCTCTTCACAAGAAGAAGGGCTCCCTGGCCCTTGGGGAGCACCGTCATGCATTACTCCTGCCCACGGGAGGTGACGAGTGAGGGCAGTGAGTGACTTCAGTATTCTTTCGGAAGGTACACGGCACTGGTCAGGCAAGCCTGGGGGACTTATAGCAGAATGTCCCAGCCTCAGTCCTACTGATAGTTTGGGCTGGGTAAGTCTCTGTGTGAAGTCTGTCCTGTGCATTGCACGGTAGTTAGCAGCATCCCTGGCCTCTGTGTACTAACATATCAGTAGTACTCTCCACCCCACCATAGTCATGACAACTCAAAATGTCACCAGAGATGGCCAGATGTCCCTGAAGGGAGAAGTGTCCCCAGTCGAGAATCAACTTTGCAGGCAAGGACCACATGGTGCTTCCATGAAGAAGCTGCCCCCAGAGCCTGGCTCCTCCCTCAGAACCTCTCCTCCTCACTTGGTTCCTCTAGACTTCTCTCCACCCCTCCCTCACTCTATGATTTTACCTCTTACATTAAATAGTGTGAGATTCACCAACTGCCTTTTAGCTGCTGCTTAGATGAGGCATGTGAATTGATATGTTTATGACATCAGGGGCTTCATTTATCACTTATTTACTTCGATGTGGAGCTTTCAATCAGACTTGGAGGACCACAGAAGAAGGAATGCGACTTTAATCCCACTGACTAAAGCCCTTTACCTTTACGCAAATTCAGACATTAGGACATGCTTACAACTCTCCTGACCCATCAGATTAGGGGCTTCTGGGTGTTGTGGACATACGCTAAAAGTGTCCCCCAGTGAGTTACTCCCTTGTACAATCACCTCTTCTAGAATCTATGTCTTGTTTCCAGCAAACAGGATATGGCAAAAGCTAAAGGACTGCCATTCCCTTGATTGACTGTATCATACAGAAGATTCCATTTCAGCAGACTGGAGAGGAAGTTGCTCCAGATAGCCTCAGAGACGTAAATTGCCATGTTTTGAGAGGGCCATGTGGCAAGGAGTTCCACGGGGTTTCATGGGGCTGAAAGTGTTAAGCTCCTGGCTTCAGCAAGCAAGAAACGGAGCCCGAGTTTTACAAACACAAACAACTGAATTTCTGCCAACAACCACATGGACTTAGAAAAAGACCCCAAGCTCCAGAAAAGATTATCATATGTGAAACAGATTGCCAGTCCAGGTTCGATGCATGAGACTGGGTGCTCAGGGCTGGTGCACTGGGATGACCCTGAGGGATGGGATGGGGAGGGAAGTGGGAGGGAGGGTCTGGATGGGGAACACATGTACACCCATGGCTGATTCTTGTGAATGTATGGCAAAAACCACCACAATATTATAAAGTAATTAGCCTCCAATTAAATTTTTTAAAAAAAGAGCCAAGGAAACATCATTCCTAATGCACGATTAAAAAATAAAAAAGAATGAAGCCTGGCTGACAACTTGACCACAGCCTTGGGAGATGCCGACTCCAGATAAATTGGGACCCAGATAAATTGTGCCCTGACTCCTGATCCATGGACACCATGGGATGATGAATGAATGCTTCTAAGTCACTGAAAGTAAAGTGAAAGTGTTAGTTGCTCAGTTGTGTGTCTGACTCTTTGCGACCCTATAGACTGTAGCCCGCCAGGCTCCTCTGTCCATGGAATTCTTCAGACAAGAATATTGGAGAGGGTTGCCATTCCTTTCTCCAGGGGGATCTTCCCGACCCAGGGACTGAACCTGGGTCTCCTGCATTGCAGGCAGATTCTTTACCATCTGAGCCACCTGGGAGGCCCTTTAAGTCACTGAGTTTGTGGTAATTTGTTATGAGGCAATAGAAAATGAATATAGTGATTTTCCTTTCTTCCAGGATATTTGTTACAGGCTTCTTGTAAATAATAAACTTCCTCAATGCATTTAGACATAATATTTATAAACACATTTTTAGGACTGGAAATGACTTAAAGGATTGTCTGGTTCATAGCTGTTGGCTTATGATGACGTGGCCAGACTGGTTAAACACCAGGCTTGTTCCCAGCATATGGCATTCAAGCATACTGCAGTGGGCTCACGTTTCAGATAATACAGTTGCTTTATACCTGATGCTTCAGGTATCTCTGGATGATTATAAAAGGATGATGCTAGTAAAACTAATAGGTAGGGACGGAGCTGCTAGAACTGCCTAGGCTATGTCTAAAATAAGCTTTACTGCAGACATTCAACAGTTATTTAGTGCCTAGCACATACCTGCTTTGTGCCAGGATCTGGGTTTATGGGTGATAGACACAAATGGGAAATTCTGATTTGCTGCTGTGTGACTTTGGTCACAAGGCAAGAGTCATCTTTAGGCTGGCCCCAGATTTCTCAAATACTCTAACAGGTAACATTCTAGAACAACGTGTGCCTCTCAGGTCATTGCAACTTGAAGCAAGCAGAGGTCTGGTGGGTGAGAAAACTTTGCCTGAATTAGCCAGGTGGAAGAGAGAGAAATGCACTCACTCAGAGATTTCTGATGCTGAACTAAATCATACCATCATGGGGAGTGACAGGCTGAAGAAGGCTGCACGTTTTTTTAGGTCCCTTGGGAATGATCGCTGCAAATGTCATAAGCTACCCAGTCAAATGGCAGGGTCCTCCTCAAACTTCCCTGCAGAGAGGAGGTCCTTGAAAGCATGCAGGATGGATGCTCTGGGATTGGTTTATTTCTACCATCAGCGTACATTCCCACCACAATGAACAATGGAAACTTTTCTTCAATCACCAAAATAACAAGAACACACAAGTGTTAGCTCCTGATGGGTGTCCTTAATAAGAAAAGAGACTGCAATTGATGGTGTGGTAAGTGGAATATCCTAGATGGCCCTCCTGACTGCTCAGTTAGTCCTGTGATCCTGGATGTCATGGGGCAAAACTGATTCTGTTAGCAAGGGTACTAACCAGCTGACCTTAAGATAGAGACAGTATCCTTGTGGGCCTAATTCAGTCGCACGAATTCTTAAAAACAGGTGTTTTCTCTTGCTGGGGGCAGAAGGGAAAATCAGAAATTCAAAACATGAGAAGAACCAGGTGTGCCCCTGTTGGCTTTAAGGATGGAAGAGGGCCATATGAGAGCGAATGTGGGTACCTCTGGGAGCAGAGATGGGTCAGCCACCAAGGCAGTGGGGACCTCGGAACCTCTGCCCACAACCGCAACTGGATCCTGCTGACAATGTGAAGGAGCTTGCAAGGGAGGGTGCCCAGAGCCTCAGGACAGAGCCAGCTCAGTCCAGCTGACACCTTGATTTTGGCCTCGTGTGCACCTGGGCAGAGAACCCAGTCAAATCTACGGAACCATGAAATGATAAATGGATGCTGCTTGAAGCTACTAATTCTGTTGGTAATGTTAGGCAGCAACTAAAAATCTAGTGACTTCCCAGCCAACTTGGTCGGTTTGATAACAAATACTTAGCAAGCACTCCCTGGGTGCCAGGTACCACAGTTTCATGTGCAGGGATACGGGAGTGAACCCGGGAGGGGGAGGCAGCCCCCGCCCTCAAGGAGCTTATATTCTGGAAGGGGTACTGCAGCCTGATGGAGTAAGCAGCGAGTCCAGATCTGAGGCCGCCACGAAGTGCCATGGACTTTCTTCCCTTTGTGTCTAAGGTACTTTTTATCGCTGGCTGATCTACTCTGTCTTTGCAATGATGGACATTCTATCTCTAATCATGTGTGAAGGTCAGGGCGTAGGAAACAGCCTGAATTGAAAGGTAACCCCTCTCGTAAATCTGAATCTCACAGCTGGCCTCTGCTCGCAGAGCTGTGCGGCTGGGATGGCAGTAACTGAGGACTATCTCTTGAACATACATTTTATTTCTCATTTCTCCCATGATTACATTAAGTGAGACAGAAAAAGCGTTTCAGATTGCGTCACAGTATTTAACGGGAAGGTCTGGAAACCTTGGAGAGAATCCTTCTCTTATTATTTTGGTTGCTGGTCCTTTCTGAATGGAAAGCCAGTGTATAAATATTACTACCCTGCTTTCCTCAAGATAATTGAAAAATGAAAATGGCTACAACTGCAGAATAATAATTATCCCAGGGCTGGGAGACCAGACACATGGCTGGACATGTTAACTGTCTTGTCGGGAATGAGAAGGGGGCTGGGTGGGTGGGAGTTTCCGGAGGGTCCCTGCTCAGAGCCCTGACCTCCTCCCCATTCCCACCTCAGGGTGGGAGCTGGCTGGAAGCCCTGAGCAGAGTCATGAGGATTTACACACATGGAGTTGTACCATCCACCCCGGGGTGCAGATACCAGACAACTGACCAGCTTCACATCATCCAGGAACTGCTGTGAAAGACAGGACACAAATGGCAGAGTGTCTGCTCTTTGTTCTAACATCTTCTTATCATCATAGGCTCTTTCCTGAAGCAGGCAAGTCATAGCTGCTGCAAATGCCATGGGTTGGGTTTTATTTATTTATTTAGGGACCTTAAATGTGATTAGATGCCTTGGAACTCTCAGCAGCTCAGGGAGGACCCTTTAGTCAAACTCATTTCAAAAGTTAATGGGAAAAAGCTAATGGATTCTGAAGGATGGTAGTAATGTATATAAGCCTCCTCTCAGGGGACTTAGAGGGGAGGGGAAGGTGGAATCATGAGAAAGTACTGGAAGAACAGTACATTACTTTCTGCTTCAAAGCCCGGTTTGGCAAAGGCCTCTTTCTGGGAGTGGCTGGTGGGGTCCCAGCTGCTGGGTAGTGGTGGTGATTCCAGTTCTTTCCAGGAGGAGGAACAGCCCCCAGTGTAGTGTGCAGGGGGCTACCCACTGCAGGAGATGCTGGGGAAGACCGCCCACTGGCAGACTGCCCCTGGCCCCCAGGAAGGGCTCTGCCTGTGTTTTTACTCACTTAACATTTCAGATTTGGGGCGGCTACAGACCCCTGCTCTCCAACCACAAGCCAGACAAACGGCTGGGGCTTTTCAGCCTGGAGGCTGTAACTTGGGCTGATTCTGGAATCTGGGGTTTTAGCCATTGACACAGGAGCCATAATACAGCAGAGCTTTTTATCCACTGCAGTTGGCTGAGCTCCCCTCAACACTGTTTGCCATTGTCCTGAGAACTCTTCCAGAGTTCCTCAATGCTTCCTAATTCCTCCCTACCTTTCCAAATTTGTTACCACCAACCATTACCCACTCTAGTCTGTCCATCATTCCTCAAACAGAGACATCACTTATGCCTTTATCTCCATTATGCTTTTGTGCCCTTCTTTCAACCGAGTACATACCTCTCTCTCTACCTGGAAGTATTCTGTTTCATAATCAAGATTTCTCTGTAACAAATTTTTCTTGACCACTCTCCATGGAAGCAGACTCCTCCTTCTCTGAACTTGAATAACACTCTATCCATACATACAGGAAGCTTTCCATTCTACCTTTGAAGTGTCAAGAAAGTTTAATACAGAAATCTAATTCCCTAACTTAGCCTTTCTCATGGTATGCTCTGTAGAACTCTGAGCTGACAGAATATTACTAATTGTTAAATTAAAAAAAAAGAAAGCTTTTCTTGGTTAAGTGAGAAATGGTTGGCTAGGTTTCTTTCTGAACCATTTCTTAAAGTTTTCCTGTACTAACATTCTACTGCAAGGAAGACATAATTTGTGGCATTTCCCAAGCTTACTTGGCCAACAAAGGTGAAAAATCCAACTTAAAGCAGATTAGCTTTCTTGCGGTTAATGACAGGTAAACCTACATGTATATAATTGATAGTTTCCCCATGGAGTTCTGTCAGTTTATAGTCAGTGAAAGAGGGAGATACATTATTTATGTAAATGCAGTTTTTAAAGGGCCCTGCAAAGAAGCCATAGTGAATGAGAGTAACGTTTTTTGCAAAGGGAATACTCCCTGGCAAAGTAATCAGTTTTTATAGGTCTATATTTTGAGCACAGAAGTTTCTTAAAGTGAGGAGTACCTCTGTTGACCTTTTAGACTTTGCATCTTATATAGTATAGGTAATGTGAAAGTTGCACAGGAAATGCTGATGGAATTAATGAATAGCCTTTCAGAGCCCACCACCACAGAAAAGCCTTCTTATCGTCTAGAAAGATGACCAGCATTTCTAATCAACCAATAAATAAGATCTTTCCCTCTCTGCACAAAATGAAGTCACTTTGTTCTTGTTTGTTTTCTTAGATAGCTTTGGACCACGTGGGTACATCAACTCCATGTGTTGTGGTGAAGATGCCAACCACGCAGAAGACTGAGGAGCAGCGCCCTGAGCACCCAGGCCTGGGATGCCACCGTCATGGTCCCCAAAGCCACTCCTACCTGGTAGCAGGTGCCAAGTTCCCTCCCGTTGGCAGAAAAGGACAACATGCCCATCGCCAGATCCACGAGGCAGCCGATCTCCAGGTCCACGTTGCTGCGACTCGCTCTTTGGGATGTAGCCACGATGTCCCCACCCCAGACCATGTAGCAATTGCTGCGTTTCACACTAGGAGCCAGAGAGAGCCAAAGACAAAGAATAACCTGGACTGGGGCAGTTTGCAGTCAAGACTCAGGACTGAAATGCCCCCAAAGCCTCCAAGGAGGCTTTCCAATCAGCCCCCAATAACTGTTTTTCTTAAGTGAATTCACTGAGTTTAGGAATGTGGCAATTTATCTGCTTCAAAGAGCAGAGTGTTCAGGTCATCTGTTTCCTGGCTCATTGTCAATTCACGTTTCTGAAACAGATAACAGGGACCACAGTATTAGAGGGGAGAACTGAAGGTGCATGTGGACTTAAAGAGAGGTTTGGTATAAGAGGTAGGAACAAAAAGGTCTGTGTCCTGAATCCCAGCTCAGTGCCAGGGTAAAAGGCCACTGAACACTTGAGATGCAGGCCCACATTCCCTAGGATGGCAGACCTGGGCCACGGAAGACTTGCAAAATGTATAAGGTTAATCTCTGATGTCCTCTCGCCTCCTGACCTGTACTGCCTGCCCTCCCAGCTGTCCGGAGTCCTGCCTTCTGCACCCTCACCCTTCCACACCTACGCACTTGGGTACCTTTCTCAGCTAGCTGGCTACCACCCCCACGAAGAAAACTCCATCATAGGCATTTAGATGAAAATGCTAACTATAATAACCAAAAGATTTTGAAGCCCCAAAGCCCAATTTCTTAATGGTAAGATTTCAACCACTGGATGGGCCCTGGAGAAGCAGTACATGGGTTCCCAGAGCCGCTTATGATGGCTGAGGGCAAGCCCAGCCCTGGTGTGTCCATCTGAGGGGCCTGAGAACTTAAAGTTGCATCAAATGACTTGTCTCAGGCTAAAGGACTTCCATGGTGGCTCAGATGGTAAAGAATCTGCCTTCAATGCAGGAGACCTGGGTTCAGTCCCTGGGTTGGGAAGATCCCCTGGAGGAAGGCATAGCAACCCACTCTGGTATTCTTGCCCCGAGAATCCCCATGGACAGAGGAGTTTGGCGGGCTATAGTCCATGGGGTTGCAAAGAGTTGGACACAACTGAGTGACTGAGTGACTAAGTACATACAAAGGAGAAAGTGACTGTATATGGGACACTACATCAGCCCTTCAAACTTCCTAAGGTCGATCTGATTTTGCCTTGGAAAGCCAAGAGTTTGATTAGAATTCTCCCAGGTTCTTTCTGATTCTCGAAGTCTATCACTTTGCCCAACAACTAGAAATCCCCTTTGTAAGCATGCCTTCACCTCCTCTGCTTGCCTCTTCTCTAGGGCACCAGTGGGGCTGGTTTCCCAGTGTAAATGCCCTCAGGCAGAGCCAGTGCAAACTGCTCCTTTCAAGTGAGTTATAGCCATTGCTAGATTTTCATTAAGGTTAAACAGCAGCTGTGTTACTACTGCTTCCCAGTGATTAGACTACTAAGTACATTGATGACTACAGAATTCAGTTAATAATGTATGAAAGTCATGGGAGTGTGAAGTGCTACACTTTGGTCCTGTTTTAAAGGGCGCAAGTTTGAAATGCCCGAAAACATCTGAAAATTGATCCCGTGTTTATTTCTTATTATACAAGACAAAGAACCAAGAGTTCTTGAGCACCTACTATTTACTGCATCTTATTCTAGGTGCCAATGTATCACATACTTTTCTCAATGAATGTGGACTGAGGCTCAGATAAATAAAATCATCAGTCTGGTGTGGCTCAGCCAGAAAACTGGAGCAAGGGACCCAGCTGGGAGGAGACCCTCTGGCTTTTTGTTCTTTTGGCTGAAGAGTGAAGTCTGGACTGGACAAGGGCTTTCACATACTCTCCTCTGTAACCAAACCAGATATTGCATTTGGTCACAGCATCTCCTTTGGATCTCACAACATGATGGACACTCAGTTATGGTAATAAGAGTGATGTTTATTGAGTACTTGGGTCAAGGCACTGTTGCAGGCACTTATCTATGTTTTACCTCAAACCTCGTAACACTCTGTTAGATTACAACTATTATTCTCATTTTATGGATGAGGAGATTTAGACCCAGGGTGGTTAAGTAACAGGCCCAAAGTCACACCTCTAGAAAGCAATGGAACCCAGTTTAAAATGGGGGCAATCTGCTTCCAAACTCTGTCCTCTTAACTACCCGCCACCATGGTCTCGCAGGACACAGCAATCACGCCTGACCTCGGCCCCTAGACTTTGATGAGCAAGTAGCATCTAAAGAGCATTGATTGCAAAACATCCTGGCTTTTTAGGGATAAAGGTCAGCCTGAGGACCAATTTCTTGCATTTCTGTATAAGTCTATAAGGGCAAGGACTCTAGGGAATCTCACTGAGGTGGAAATAAAGTCTGCTGCTTCATCTCTGGGGCAATGCTGGCCAAAGATCTTTTTTTCTGATGGCAGTTCTAGTGGACTGGTGGGAGGATATGGGTGTACCTAAGACATGTTTTTCTTCAGGATCCCTAATTTCTACCCAGCGGTAATTATTCCTGAATTCGTCATGTCTCTTTGATGGTCTTTATTCTTTCAGCCATTACCAACTTTTAGGATGGGGAGTTCTGAGTTGATCAGCTGCTGTGTGATGTGGTACATCTTTTTATTTCTTTGGAATTTATTTCCCTCAAGCACTTGAGGATTTTTCTCTGGCTTGTTCTAATGTTGCAGAACTTGGGACTTGCCCAGAAATCACAGAGAAAAGACTTAGAGGGAGCTTAGACCTCTCAATTGTCCATCTGTATTTCCCATTCCTGGGTCATGTTTTATATACGTAATGAAACCCCTTTATTTTGGCTGATAATAACTTCTCCCACCATAGTACCCGCTCCACCGCCCCGCCTCAAGCTCATTCACTCAAGGATTTTAAGCCTGTGCTTTTTTTTCCCTCTTTATAATAGAAGTTGGGATGTTTCCTTCTTTGAGTTGTGAGCAGAGAGAGGAAAAAGACTGCTGGATGAGGGAGGGAGGAACCTGATGGCCAAACCTGCCCCTTGGAAGTCCTCTTACCTTTCGTGGACTCGGCCTCTTTCGTCCCCCAGAGTAACAGTCACAGTACAGTTTTTATTCAGGTCAAACTTTTCACTGTACAAGTGATAATCCGGAGTCACCCATCCGACCCACACGCAGGAGGGGTCCTGTCCGGCAAAGATGCGGATTGCATAGTAGCACTGCTGGGGAGAGACCACAGATGGAGTGAGTGACCCCAGCTGGGGGGAATGGGCTCGCGAGGTAGACATTACACAGCAGCCCACTTGGCTGCTTTCTTAGAAAGCACACTCTGTCCTGAGGTGTACCGCTGCTCTCTGGACTAGGGGCAGGGCTGATGAGGGAACTGGGCTTCCTTGTTTTCCCGCTTTCTCTTGTGCTTTAGCACCTAGACAGTCAGGCACCTAATCTGTCACCCTCTGCCCAGAAGATGCTGCTGCTGCAGAGATTAGAGGCAGCCACTCAACGGTCAGCGTAGAACCCTCACCCTCTTCTGGTTCCCCGGGCTGCTGGGGGGAGCTGGGCACTGTCTATGCTTTCAGAGAGAACAGTCAAGGTTCAGAGAACAAGGCCACTTGCCACTTCTGCAGAGAAGTCCAGGGATATATTTTTTTAAGTCTTAAAAAGGATGCTACAAAAGAAAAAGCCCACATTGTGGCCAAATGTGCTTCATACGGTCATTAGGCTCAGTGACAGGCAGGGCTGAAAACTACAGCCATTCTTGGTAGGCACTGTAACAGTTTGTGAAGTTTATCACTATGTTGTAATAGCAACTGAAGCACTGAATTAAGTGACTGCTTCATCATTTTCTTTATGAAACTGAACACATTTATTCTAAATGAAGTCGTATTTGTTGTTATCTCCAGTTTTTTGATTGGAAGAGAAAAGAGTCAGCCAGACACAACCTGTGCTGGAATCTTGGCCCTGGCAGCTATTAATCGTGTGACCTTAGACAAGTCATTTGTCTTCCGTGTCTTGGAGTGCAAGAGATTGTTCATCTCCCAGGGTTGCAGTGGAAATTAAGGGGGAAGGTGATACAGTGTACTCACTGCAGTGTCTGCACATAGCAAGTGTGTGACACGCCAAGGCAAGAAACTTATGCCTGACAATTAACCTGTGAATACCGGCTTGCAGGATAACTTTATAGAAGGGGTGATGTGCATTTCTGACAAAGAATTTTGTTTGTATTTTTTTTTTTTTTTGGTCAGGGGCTAAATAAAGATGTGTTGCTGTTGTTGAGTTGCTAAGTCGTGTCTGGTTCTTTGCAACCCCATGTCCTATAGCCCACCAGGCTCCTCTGTCCATGGGGCTTCCTAGGCAAGAATACTGGAGTGAGTTGCCATTTCCTTCTCCGGGGATTTTCCTGACCCAGGGATCAGATCCCAATCTCCTGCACTGGAAGGCAGATTCTTTACCACTGAACCACCAGGAAAGCTCAAAAGGAAGAAAGAAATTAGGAATCACTGCTTTCTGACCACTGTTTATAGAAAAAGAACCAAAAGCAGCCTCCATCTTCTGAGCTTGCTCCCTGCTCCTTTTGCTCATTTGACTGCTTTCAACAGTCAAATCCTGGCACTGCTCAGAGAGATGGGAGAGTTGATTCACAGAAGTTTACATAAAAGAGCAAACAAAAGGATTAAATTAACAGCCCCCCTTTCCCCCTCAACTGATGTTCCTTTCAATCAGAAAGGCAGTGCTGGGTCCCTGGTGGACACCAAGTACAGAATGGTGCCCAATTAGATGCTCTAGGTAGAGTTCTGTTTTGCACTGAATAACTGTTTTTCTTTCCCCCACTTGAGAGATACCATAGATATGTTCTGGAAGCATTAAGATGGATATTAAAAGGCAGAGTAATTGGCAATTAAAGAGGATCTCTAGACAGATCTTTGCTGTAAGGGGCATATTACCAGGCATGGCAAAGAATCCAATAATTAAAACCATAATTGAGCACATTTACTTACTGTTGTTGTTTGAGAGAGTATTTCTTGCATCTGTTTCCTGGGGGGGAAGATAATCCATGTTTTAGTTCTTCAGTTCTATAAAGAAGCCCACAAGTCTGACAGGCAATTGATCTACCTTTAATGATGAAGACAAGTTTAGGAAGCTGGCTATTTCCCACATATGAGTGATCCCAACTGATCTTGGAACTTTTCATCTGCAACCTGCTACCGGCAGGCAGGACTGTGCCTTCCAACTCTTGTCTCTCAGCCCAGATGTAAGCTAGGGCAAGGAGGAGGCTGGAGACTTGGTAATAATGTAGGCAGGGATACCCTGGGATACATTATCCTGTTCTCTCAAACAGCTTTGCTTGTTTAAAGCTTGGTAGATAGTAAAACTCTTGAGGAGACCTGCAGGAGCCATACATCAGCGATTAAAACTAGACATGAAAGGGAAGAAAGAGAGCAAGGAATATATTCCTTATCAGGCAGAAGGAAGTCACATTACTCATGAGTCACACAGCTACTGGGTTGGACTCTGGCCATAGTTATGCAAAGAAGGCAGTATCTGCCTACAGAAGCTTCTGATTTCACACAATGGCAATAACAATTGCACCCTCTCACGCACTTACATTCTTTTCTACTCCCAAACAGAGGAATTACAGGTTGCAAGGAGGCTAGGGACTCAGAGAGCTTGAGAAGAGCAGAAACGTGTCCACTGGATGTGACATTGTTAAGCTTGATTGGCCCTCTAGTTGTACACTGTGCGCATACACACACATGCATGGGCACACACACATGTGAGCACACATCCTTCTTTCTCTCCTGACTGAAAGCAGCGGGAACCCTACAGACCGGACTCCAGTTGTGCCATGGTGCAGCAAGCAGCAGACAAAAAGTCACCTTTGCAGCAGACACGCTGAGCCCCTCTGAGAGCTGGAGCCGCCCCCTCCTCACCTTTTCTGGAAAGCATCACTGTCCAGACAGGGGCTGTGGCTGAAGGAGGCGTGGCACTCGACGGGCACGCTCAGGCGGCAGTAGATCATGGTGGCACTGCTGTTCTGGGTGCCGAATGTCTTGTGGGTCACCTTGAGGCAGGGAGGGGTATCCAGGGTGCCGTCGATCCTCACCACCTGGAAATGCCACCAGCTTCACGTGACAGCCTGACCCCCGCCCACTCTCTCTGCCCTCACTGACCACCTACGGAAGGCTTTCTGCGAACTGCAAAGGTGGTCATGAGTGGTAACCCAACCATTACCCTTATCCTAACGTGGACCCTGCCCAATAAAATATCACAGACCCACCTCTGGCTGGGGAGATTAGGGATTCAAAAACATGACTGCTGGGTTTTCTGCAAGCTCAGGGGCGTCAGGCAGCAGGGGTGTTGCAGTGTGTTTGCTGATGCTGACCTTTTAGGAAGGTGGCGAGTGGCTAAAGAAGAAACTTTCCATAGGTTTCCCATGTCAGCAGGCATGAGAATATCTAAGGGAGAAGGCACCAGAAAGCCCAAGACTCCAGAAGTGACATTAGAGTTTCCTCAGAGGACCCTGTGGATTGCCCACCTTTACCACAGTTGCAGCCTGAGCCACACAGAGGCTCCCGACAAAGAAGGAAATTCCCAGCTCCAGGGTGTGAGCTCTTCGAGGAGTGCAGTGGAGGAGGAAAGATCACAACTGGATGTTTGAAGTGTATGTGCGGGGGTGGGATGGGGAGCAGAGGAAGTGAGCAGACTTACAATGACGATTTTGTTATGACCTGAGCACTTCTCCCTGCATTCTAGAGCACAGTTCCCATTCTGCGGTCCATGAGCATGCTTACCTAGGTTTGTGGGGTCTGCATATTTTTCTAAGTGGAGGGTCTCTAGAGCCCATTGGTTTGTCAAAGGGGCTCATGACTTCCAAAAAGTTTATGAGCCAGCTTTCTAAAGTAACTATCAGGTAGAAATCAGAGAAATTCAAGTCTCTACTATTTAAGGGTTTGGGGGAAAGGGGAGGATGAAGAGCTGATGCTTGCTGAATTCAGACTGGGAGGTGAGTGAAGGAGACTTATACTCTGGTGGAAGTGAGCCCTTGAATCTAATGCTTCAGTGGAGTTGATCTGTCTGACATCCCATCAGCTTCCATCCCACCCTGACACCATGAAAAAATCGTGGTGTGTGTGGGTGATGCAGAGCAAAAAGATGTAGAACCAGAACCCAAATCAGGATCCTTACAATCTTTGGCTTCTCTGCCTCTCTGCTCCCCACATAAGGTACGAGCACCATAATCAACTACTGCACCTCCACCTAAAAAGCTGGAGATGGTTCTGCAGGAATTAAACACAGCCTAAAAGACATTAAGTCCTGAGCAGAGGAGAACAATGACCGGGACATATCATCTTAAGTGCAGGTATTGAACTATTTTAGGAAAATGACATTTAAGGACTCTAGATGCTGTTTTGCTCTAATACTACTATAGCAACATCTGGAGAAAATGTAGTGACCCAAAAATTTGGGGATATGGATCTGCAAGGTGGTTGGTTACCCCTTGTAAGATGCCACTCAGCTGCCACAACTAAGGTGCCTGTAATGACAGCTCTGGAATCTGGCAAGGAGGTGACTGGGGACAGCCAGGGCATGGACTTAGGCAAGAACCAGCTGTTACAGGAACATCAGTGGGAGCTCAGTGCCTGGGTCCCCCTGCCCTGCCAGGGCCCCCCACGATGTGCACGTGTAGCATACCTCTATCTGTGGATGATCCTTGGGCACGTTGACAAATGTTGGGAGGCGTTTGCTGAACCACATGGCCACGTCGCGATTCATGTTGACAGCAAAAGGCTCAAAGCCCTCTTGGAGGCCGCACATGGTATAAAACTTGAAGGTGCTGGCATCCATCCCGAGGTTCATGCGGCCGATCTGAGACAGCCCCAGAGAGCAGATGGGCACGAAGCCTGCAGAGTGGTGAGAGAGCTCGGTCAGCCTGCAGGACTGTCCTGGGAGGCTGGGAGGAAGCAGAACCCTTGCTTCCTCCACAGCTTTGAGTCCCAGTAGAAAAGATAGGACAGCATCCTTTTCTTTCTTCCTGGCCCACATACTCAACAACAGGAGGCCATGTGGGGTCGATGGCTGCCCTTGGTATATGGGAAAGACAAGTGAGTCTGGTTCAAAATGATTGGCAGAAAAAACAATCATCCAGCCAAGATGTAAATAAATGTCATCTGGAAAAGTAAAACCAATAAGAGAAAAAGTGAAATTCTTTAGTTAAATTCTTAGTTAAAACTGATATTACTTGTGTGCTAAGTCACTTCAGTCATGCCCGACTCTTTGTGACCCCATGGACTGTAGCCCGCCAGGGTCCTCTGCCGATGGGATTCTCCAGGCAAGAATACTGGAAGGGGATGCCCTTCTGCAGGGGATCTTCCCTACCCAGGGATTGAATCTGCATCTCTTATGTCTCCTGCACTGGCAGGCAAGTTCTTTATCACTAGCACCAATTAGGCCCTGGGTAATTTTATGTTATTTATCTCTGGAGATATACCTTCTTTTAAATTGAGTTATAGTTGATTTACAATATTATATTAGTTTCAGGTATACAACACAGTGAATCAATATTTAAATAGATTGTATTCCATTTGAAGTTATTACAAAACAATGGCTATATTTCCCTGTGCTGTACAATATACTCTTGTTGTTTATCTCTGATACATAGTAGTCTGTGTCTCTTAATCTCATAGCCCTATCTTGCTCCTCCCCTCTACCTTCTCCCCACTGTTTATCACTAGTTTGTTCTCTGTATCTGTGAGTCTCTTTCTGCTTTGTTATATATATTCAGTTGTTTTATTTTTTAATTTCACCAAAAGTGATAACATACAGCATTTGCCTTTGTCAGACTTATTTCACTAAACATAATACTCTCTGGATCCACCCATGGTGCTGCAAATAGCAGAATTTCATTCTTTTTTATGGCTAACTAATATTTGTATGTGTGTGTGAACATGTGTGGTACAGGTATATACATACATATGTACATAAATATACAGACACATCATCTTTTAATCATTCATCTGTCTATAGGTACTTAGATTGCTTCCATATCTTAAACCCTGGGTAATTTTAAATTTTGCCCCAAATAAAATAATGCAAGAAGCCCAAAGAATGACTTGATGTAAACTGCCAAATTTCTCTAGGTCCCAGCATCTTCTCCAGTGAAATGAGAGGTATAATGGCTCTTGTCATTTGAGAGTATGCTAAGAAGTTTTGGATGCTAGCACTATAACTGCTTGTTTACAAAATACATCTTATAAACCCCATCCTCCCAGTCTCCTGTTACAGTCCCCTCCCTTTTAAGTAGGAAAGTGAGATTTTCAAGCAGGAGCTGTAGAAAACCGTTCGCTCCTACACTTACTGTCTCTCCAAGCTCTTTTCTGAGTCCTCATCATAATAAAGAAAGCATTGCCATGTAGAGCAGACCCAAAGCAGAAGTTCAGATCGCTTAGTGTTCTTGTTTGTGGGCTATTTATGAATCATAATTGTGGACCAACAAATCAGCAGAGTTGGGAAAGCACTAATTATCCCAGTCCTGGGAAGACATGAGGCAGGCAGCCAGAGGGCAGCTGAAGCTGCAGACTGCTCGGAAAAGGACAAAGGGCTCAGAGGCTGGAGGCTAAACCAGGGCTTGGAGCCCTCCATAAAGAAAACCGTGTCACTCCTAAGGAAGGAGTGTTTATACTGTTACCTAAATCACAAAGTTTCTATGTAAATAAGTCACATAAGTGAAAGATAAATCCCTCCCAAGCTGAGTTGGTTGTTTACAGAAACTATGAACTTATTTAGCATACTATGTGATACTGTTTAATACTACTTCTAAGTAAGAGAGCTACAGTGAAATCCTAGCAATGAAGGGGATGTCTGTACAAACAGCCTCCACCCAGGACCACTGGTGGTGGCCCCATCCCTCGGGAAGGCGGAAGGTCTGGTCGATCAGATTCATGGACCTTCCTGAGCATTGTTATGCTTCTGAGACTATGCTTCATAGCCTTTGAGATTATAATAGATGAAACTACCCCCTTCTATAGACAGATTTTTTTATAAGTAAGGAAGCTTTGAAGATATGACTCTAGTATGGAATAAGGACTACTTGTTGGCACAATTTCAGGCTGCCTGTTGGGACAGAGGGCTCTGCTTTATGCTGTGAGATGTGAAGGAAGGAAGAGAAATCATCCTGGTTGCCAGGGGCTTAGAGAAATGGGGATGACAAATGGAATGTGGGAGAGAGAATGGTGTGTGGTAAGACATCCCCTCTTGCAAGACATTACTTTTGTTTCCAACCTGGACAAGTATCACTAGAGTAGCTTTATCTGGAAGACCTCATTTTGAAGCATTCCATCCCTGATGTGAGCAGAGACATGACATCCTAAGAAAGTCTCTTGGAAGTGGAGAAAAAGGAACTCTCTGACAGTGTTGGTGGGGAATGTAAGTTGGTGCAGTTACTATGGAGAACAGTATAGAGGTTTCTCAAAAAACTAAAAGCAGAGTTCCATATGATCCAGTATTCACAATCCCAGGCATATATCTGGAAAAAATTATAATTTAAAAAGATTTTTGTGCCCCTATACTCAGAGCAGCACTATTTACAATAGCCAAGACTTGGAAGCAACCTAAATGTCCATTGACAAATGAATGGATAAAGAAGATGCAGTACATACACACAATGGAATACTACCCAGCCATAAAAAGGACGAAAAACTGCCATTTGCAGCAACGTGGATGGACCTAGAGATTATCATACTGAGTGAAGTAAGTCAGAGAAAGACAAATACCACAGGATATCACTTATATATGGAATCTAAAATATGACATAAATGAACTTATCTACGAAACAGAAACAGATCATAGACATACAGAATAGACTTGCGGTTGCCAAGGGGGGCGGGTGAGGAGGCATGTTTGAAGTTTGGGGTTAGCAAATGCAAACTATTATACACAGAATGGATAGACAACAAAGTCCTACTGTATAGCACAGGGAACTATATTTGATATCCTGTTATAAATGATAATGGAAAAGAATATGAAAAAATGCATATATATATACATACACATATAGTATGTATGTGTGTGTGTGTATATAAAACTGAACCACTTGGCTATACAAGAGAAATTAACACAATATTGTAAATCAAGGGTACTTCAATAAAATCAATAAAAAAAGAAAGCCACTCTTTCCTATTCTTCTCCAATAACTTGAATGATAGGATAAGTAAGCAGCAGATTCAAAACATGAGGACTTCTGAATAACTTCAGGTCACATCAGTGACTTCCTAATTATAGACACCCTGACAATGTAAGATGCACACGGAAAGGAAAAAAGGTCATATTCGCACAAAGCCCTTTTTCTAAGGAACATGGGCTCCTCTTTGTCCCTCAGACATCAGCTGAGGGGACAGTACTTTGCTGTCCCTCTGAGTCACAGCTGCCAGCTGCCAGTCAGTGGGCAAGAGCAGGGGGGAAGGTTACAGGGGGTGAATGCCCCAGATTTAAACAGCAGTCATGCCCCGGGGCAGAGGGCTGCCCTCATTGCAGAGGAGAGCACTGGCCCTCTGGGGCAGAAGCCACCTCTACAGGGGACAGCTGAACATGCCTGAAAACAGGCTCCTCAGCAGCAGCAAAAGTCGGGTATGTCAAAGCAACGGGAGGGAGTGTCAGGGACTCCTGGGGGCTAAGTGGGCACAGCGGGGCAACTCTGTACAGCGGCAGATGAGAACCTAAATCCCAGGCTTCCATCAAAAAAACGAAACCCCAGAAAGGGCTGAGAGTGAAGCGACATCCTCAAAGGCACCAGCACTTTCTCCTGGGGAGGAATACTTTACAACTGGATCAGCTCCCTCGACCTGGTGGAGAGGCTCCAGCTAAGGATCACTCCTTCTCCACAACTTCCTCACTTGGGGCATTACAACTTCACGCAACTCAGTAACTCTGCTTGATAGAGGGAGTGACAATGATGATAAACCACACCAGCTAATATTTATCAAGTACCTTCTAGGTGTCAGGTCCTGGGCTTAGCACTCTCTGGATATATTATTGTGACTGTCTCACAGTGAGGAAACTGAGGCCTAACAAGTTGAGTAACTTGCTCAAAGGACTGTCTCCTGGAGCGTATGCAGGGCCAGCCTGTGAACAAGACTGCCAGAGGAGCCGTCCAGCGCGAGCAGCGGGGACTGAGGCCCGGATGCCGGCTCTCTAACGCTCATTCCCAGTGGCTGGCTTTGTGATGAACTCTTCCTTCACGTTTCGGATGACTTTCCCAAGTGTCATATAGGTGACTAGTTTGCCTCTGGGTCAGGCAGCTGGAGATCTTCAACCACAAAGCACTCCAGGGCCCCAGGAGAAGGGCTGCCTGTCACAAGTGGCCACACGGCTCCCTGGAGTTGGTTTGGTCTTATCTGGACGGACGGATCCACTTAGTAAGGCCACGTGGCATCACCGTGAACAACGTCACCTACACACAAGGGTCCACACTTTGTACACAACTCAACTATAACCCCCAGCTCAAATGAGACAGGAGATGTAACAAGATGGAAAAATAAAGGTGAAAAACAATACTCCATCCCAACATGCAGACTAGTAGATGCAATTATGCTGACATCATTGAAGAGGTCTGAGGAGGAAATTTGCAAACGGCATTATTTGGAACCTAGAGGTACATAAAATCCCTATTTGAGGAAAGGAATGTCAAGACCATCTTCATTTAAATGCTGCAGAGGACCCCAGGTTCTGATAAACTTTGTAACACAAGGCCTCATAGGGTTGTGTGATTAGGAAGAGGGACCCCCAGGAGGTCATCCTTTTATAATTCAGGAGCTTGGAAAGAAACCAATTCTCTAGACCACCCCAACCATGGATCCTTTTTAAAATCCCATGTCAAATTGAAGAAATTTACTGAGAGCCAATCACTCCCCAGTCATGGAAAAACTGAGATCACTGAGAGACGTGGCTGAGGGTGCAGAGACGGCCTAGACCATTCCTGGGGTGTGTCTCGGAGTCTCCATCCAGCAGTTCATGTTTGATCCATTAATTTTAATTTTCTAAGCCTCACAAAGATGGAGCTCAGGGACAGCACTGAGATTGTCAGAAGCTCCGTAGAAAACACAGGGAAGAAGAGGCCGTGTTCCCGCCACAGCCACTTCCAGAAGCATAGCACCCACCTGGGGAGAGAAGGACAGGGGGGGCTCTAGGTGCCAGCGTGTTTGTGCACAGACGACAGTGACTCTGCCTGCAAGAAAGTTTCACCTGCTGCCTGTGGAAGAGCTGCTGGTAGAGCCAGAGCTGGGGGATCCGTTAAGCCCTGACAGGCCGATAGCTGAAGAGCTTGGGAGGCTGTCCCTGCAGGCGCTGAAGCTGTAGCGAAGCAGGGTGTGCCCAGGCGGTGTCTGGCAGCAGCAGCAAGGGAGACCAGTTCTAAATTAAACTCTTTCAGACATCATGTTCTGAGGTCCAGAATGATGTTCAGAATTTTATCTTCCTTTCCTTTAAATGGGATGAAAGGGAAGACTAATGGCAAAGGTTTCTCTGTGAGAGCTTCTGAGCTTCCAGATGCCTTTCGGTGACAACATTGAGAGCTGTGAGGGTGCAGGCCAGGTAGAGAACAATGATTAGGAAAACGAAGCCGATAAGAGTATGTCATCTATGATGCAGACGAGGATGGGGATGACAGCTTATAAATCACCCAGAGGAAAGAAAATCAGCCATGAATTGTAGTGCCTGCTCCCATTCCTTCCCCCAAAGGACTAAAAACACTTAGCCCAGCGGGGTAAACGGCCTGAATCAAGGCTGGGATGTTGGCTACCAGAACACACATACAAACAGGGGATTTTGCTTTCTGAGGCGCTGTAATGCACACAATGTTTTATATTCAACAGATGGTTTTCCTAACAGCTCAAGGCAAGAATTGCTGCCTCTTTCCCCTTTATGCGGAGATGCTCTATGGTTAAAGAGCTGCTCTATGGCTATTCTAAGCCTCTGGGTTATTGTTGTCAAAGAACTGCACGCAGACTCCCTTTCAATTGCCCTTCCTCTGACTCCTGAGCCATCACAGAACTGAAAAGGCCTCCCAATTATCTTGTCTCTGTGTTATTAAAGTGCAGTGCGATGCTACAGTACAATTTGTTAACATAATACAGTACAATTCTATTATAAAACAGAGTCCTAATAATAGCCTTTGTTATTCTGAAGGTCAAATCATGTCTCTCTATACAAAGGGTCGATGAGGCATCTCTTCCATTACAGCACAGACGATCTCTAAAAGCAGAGTTCTCCTAAAGCATCCCCTTTCTTTATAGTATTCTTCTGCTCAAACCCTAGGACAGCCCCCCATGTCATAGACAGTGGAGTCCAAGAAGAGTGGGCCCAGATTAGACAATACAGTTTCCTGAATAAAAAGACCAAGTCTTGGTATTCAAGGCTATAATCTGTAACTTCTCATTCTTTCCAGCTTTGTCTTCTATAAATTCCATACACAATCGTCCAAATGCTATCATCACTCTTCTGCAGTTTCTTGATTCCTCTCTATTACTCTACTTACACCCCCCTCCCCCGAGAAGACCCTTCTTAGAGATAAAAAGCTCATCTGGTGTTGCCGAGACAGCTCATATTCTTCATTTAACGTTCAGTTCCAATTCCAGTCTCCTAGAATTTTCATCCTGTATTGGTCAACTGCCATTTCTGACCTATCGCTTCGTATTGGTTACCTTTCTGGATTTTCATTTATTTTTTGAACTAGAAAATTAACTCCTTCATTTTGCTAGTATTTACATTTGTGTATACTTTAGACCACTGCTTCTCATACTTCAAAGTACATGGGAGTTGTCAGAGTATCTTGTCTGAATGCAGTTTCTGAATCAGTAGGACTAGCGTGGGGTCTGAGACCTTGCATTTGTAACAAGCAGATCACACTTTTGAGTATCAAGGCTTTAGACCTCATGGAGTTCTTAGAACTCTGCACACAGACAAGATCTTTTTCTCTTCCTTATGTTGAGCCAAAGTCTTATAGACAAGTAAGCTCCCGAGTCCACAGGGTCACTGGACTTTGGACTCTGCCTACTCCAGGAAGCTCCTTTCCTTGGGGATGAGCCTAAATTACCTAGTTCTTTGTTTTTCTCCAGCTTCACTGAAGATAGGCTCAGATATGCAGATAATACCAGTCTAATGGCAGAAAGTGAAGAGGAACTAAAGAGACTCTTAATGACGGTGAAAGAGGAGAGTGAAAAAAACTGACTCAACATTAAAAAAATTAAAATCATGGCATCTGGTCCCATCACTTCATGGCAAATAGAAGGGGAAAAAGTGGAAGCAGTGACAGATTTTGTTTTCTTGGGCTCCAAAATCACTGCAAACGGTGACTGCAACCATGAAATTAAAAGACACTTGCTTCTTGATAGGAAAGCTATGACAAACCTAGACAGCATATTAAAAAGCAGAGACATCACTTTGATGACTCTAAAAAGATCCAAATAGTCAAAGCTATGGTTTTTCCGGTAGTCATGTACGGATGTGTGAGTTGGACCATAAAGAAGGGTGAGTGCCAAAGAATTGATGCTTTCGAATTGTAGTGCTGGAGAAGACTCTTGAGAGTCCCTTGGGATGCAAGGAGAGCAAAGCAGTCAATCCTAAAAGAAATCAACCCTGGCTATTCACTGGAAGGACTGATGCTGAAGCTGGAGCTCCAATACTTTGGCCACCTGATGTAAAGAGCTGACTCAGTGGAAAAGACCCTGATGCTGGGAAAGATTGAGGCAGGAGAGGGGATGACAGAGGATGAGATGGTTGAATGGTATCATCGATTCAATGGACATGAGTTTGAGCAAACTCTGGGAGATAGTGGAGGATAGAGGAGTCTGGCATGCTGTAGTCCCTGAGGTCGCAAAGAGTTGGACACAAATTAGTGACTCAACAACAACAACATGAAGAGAGCACTGCCCGTGCTGGGTACTTGGTGAATATCTGTTTCCAAAGAGCAGTGACAGAGGATGGCTCATCTCCAATGCCCTCATGTCATCAACATGGTTCCCCCTTCTTTGCCTCGGAACCAGTACATAGGCCATTCTTTCTGCTAGCAACTTCTTTCCCAGTTGTTTCCAAAAATATCATCTTTAAAACTCGGATTTTAAACCTTTTTAGAAGGCATTAAAACATGACCCCATATTGCTCCAGTCATCCTGTCTTTCTAAGAAAATACACTGACTTGCAGCTTTTCTATTATCCCAAATATATGGCTATTAGAAAAATCTTTAAGGCTCTTTTAAGGTCCAGTTGATATGCATGTGGCAGATAGTAGGTGTCTGTACAAAGTGTGAAAATGATTTATAAAGCTAAAACACATTGTAAATAAAGAATATTTTATATGTATTAAAAATATGCATGCACGCTAAGTCACTTCTGTTGTGTCCGACTCTTTGCAACCCTATGGTCCATAGCCAGCCAGGCTCCTCTGTCCATGGAGTTCTCCAGGCAAGAATCCTGGAATGGGTTGCCATGCCCTACTCCAGGGGATCTTCCCCACCCAGGAATCGAACCTGTGTCTCTTATGTCTTCTGCACTCACAGATGGGTTCTTTACCACTAGCACCACCTGGGAAGCCCCAATTATATGCTCATTTCTCCTGCTCTTGCCTCTGCAATTTCATCTTTTTTAACGTTTGATTCAGGGAGAGGAGACTGTCTCTTTTTGTGAAGTACCAGAAATTGGAGCTACCCAGAACCCCAATCATTTACAGACGGGGAAAGGAGGCACAAAGAGGTTAAATAAAGCAACCCGAGATGTCACAGGAGGGGGAGAACAGAGGCAGGAGGGTAACCCAGGTGCCTGGAGCAGCCTCTTCTGCTCTGAGCCTCCCTGCCTCCTCCTCCTTTGTACTGCAGCAGCAGAGAGGGGCAGAGCACCAAGAACAGAGGTGTGGTCACAGTGGGTATTAAGTCATTGCCAGAGAATATTACATCTGAGGAGGATGTTGGCATTTATATGATCTATCATCCTGTTTTCTGGTACAGATGAAGGAGGCAAAGCCCAGAGGAGTCAAGCCAAGCCTTTCTGGGAGCCCACAGCTTGTTAGGAGCAAGCCAGCTGACTCACAGGCCAGTGTTCCTACTCCTGGTGCCAGCAGCCTGTGGACATAAGGGAGTTCTGTAGACAAGAAATAAGAAGCACCTATTGCCCCTCTGTGTAGCTGGAAGCACTAACCTGACTGTAATCTATTCCCGGCCATTAACAAGTGCAACTGTGCTTGGGTTTCACAGCATGTTTGAGTCTCAGAATAAATTCTATTTCATTCAAGGAGCACCTAAGTCAACTTCCATGTTTCAGTGATTCTCATCAAAACATTAAGTTCAATTATACCAACATTCACAATGACAATTCAAATCAGAATAAGAGGATAATTCTAATTCATTGACTTTTCTCTCCTGCTAGGGACATCAGTGCACATCAGTGCAATTAGCACTTCCTTTGTAATCCTGAGAAACCCGGGGAACATTACCATGCCAAGGCACAAGGCAGGGAATTAGAGGTGAGCGCCTTGGTCATTCTATGTCTATATCTGGCTCAGATGGTAAAGAGTTTCTGCAATGCAGGAAACCGGGGTTCAATCCCTGGGTCAGGAATATCCCCTGAAAAAGGAAATGGCAACCCACTCCTGTTCTTGCCTGGAGAACCCCATGGACAGAGGAGCCTGGTGGGCTACAGTCCATGGGGTTGCAAAGAGTTGGATACAACTGAGCAACTAACACTTTCCTTGGTCGATCTCTCTGGAAGTTCAGACTTACATTTATGCTGCATATATCAACTATCTCTATTATTTGTCTTGATTCTTCAAAAATGATAGTATAAGAGCTGTCTTCACCCCAGGGCTTTAGATCTGCAAAGGTCAGTGTGCCATGAGTGAGGAGGCAGAAGATCTCACCCCGCTCCGGAGAGTTCCCTTCATCTTGTGGACATGGAAAGGGGTGGGGAGCTTGGTGGATTTACCACTGTCAATCTCGTAGTCAGCGAAGGCAAGTTCAGAGCCTTTGTTGGTGATCAGCAGCTCCCCATTCAGCGTGAAGATCATTGAAGCATCATCCAGGTTAATCATACATCCAACCACATCTCCTGGCTGCCAGGTCCGTCCAAAATACCCACTCCCTTGATGCCAACGCTGGCCCTAGAAAACAAGAGCCCAGGGATTAGAGAAATGGAGGTCCTAGAGGCCCCTGTGCTGCTGGAGAAGTGACCCCATGAGTAATTTCTCCTAATGGCTAGTGGTGCCTGGTTTCCACAAGATACCTCCCTTTCTACTAAGGACAATGCTCAGGGAGAAGTGGTCTATCTATAGATGTGGGAAACCAAGGTATACAAGGCTCATCAGAAAAGGTGGCCCAGGTCTCCCAATACCTAGTCAGCTATGTAAATGAGCTGGACTTCCTCTAAGACAAAGTGATCAGATTGGCCCACATGCTTGGCTGCATGGTGTTCTGTAAGCTTCCCCTGCCGAGGGGGCTGTGGGTTCAGGGGCAAGGTAGATATGGAAGTGATTACAGAAAGGACTAGAGTGTACAAGCCCTCCCCTTTGCCCTAGAGCAAAGGGACAAAACACTAGGTGATGAGTGTACTATGGTCTAAATTAGTCCATGTGGTGGCTCCTCCCTTTTGAAGCCAGAGGTCCAGATACTCAGCACTTCTCACTTCTGGAGAAATGTTTGGAGCAGAAAAACCTGGACTGAGGAGTGGTAAACATCAGCCAGACTCACCCTGCTACCTTCAAACACGAAGGCTTGGTCATCCGCCCCCAGCTCAATGTCGGGTCGGCAGCCTGGCCGGGCCCAGCCAACACGCATGTCGCCTCCGGTCACCACCTCGAACTCGAAATACCACTTTCCAGATCTCACGGCGTAAGAGCGCTCTACCCGGAAAAAGCGGATCTTGTCTATGCTGACTTTCTCCACAGCTGGGTCAGCTATCAAGAAGGAAAGGGAGGAGAGATTGCCGGAGGGGGAGAGAGAACACAGGCTTTTAATATTTAGGGAGGACTCCTCAAAGGATGTTCAACAACAAAGGCTGATGGCAGATCTCCTGCTAGTCAACACAACATTATGTTCATAAAAGAATCATTGCCATCATCATCATGTCATAAAAACACAAACTACCATTCACTGTGTGAGTGCTCTGCAGGAGAAACTAAATCTCAGTGTTTCCTCCCAATAATCCCATGAAATCAGTGTTATTATCTTCATTTTACCAATGAAGAAACAGGCTCAGAGAGGTTCACTTGTTCAAGGTCATACAACCAATAAACTGAGGAGAGCCAAGATCTGAACTGAGGCTTGTCTTACTCCAAATCCACCCCCTTAACCACTTTTTACTGCCCCATGTGCCTATGGTATCCCCTGGGGTATGAGGTGGCAGTGACATGTTAAATATTTGTAAGGTGGTGATTTTAATCAACGATAGAATTCACTTGAGAGATGACATTACCTGCCCCAAAGTGAAATGATATTCATGTTTGGAAAATAAGAGAAATAATGGTTAATTTGGTTTTGGGACCAACTATCCTGAAAAGCTCAGCTATGCTGGAGGATAACTTATTCCCTGTGGGGCCGGGTCATAGATGTGCTCACTACAGAAAAATCTGGTCAATGGAACACAGCTCTATGATCAGCATGGTTCCCCCTCCACCCCCCTAACTTCCTAAAATTCACCATTGTTTTTAATGTTCTTTAGCACCAATAGTATTTCTAACAGCACAAGTTAGACCTACTGAACACCAGTATTCCTCCAGAAGAAGACCTGTTTAGCAAACTGGAGCCAGAATGAACAATCTGAACTCATTACCTAGCTCCTGGTCTGATGGCTCAATGTTATAGCCATAACCAACAAACGTCCGGACAGCTTCACGAAGGCTGTCCCTGTTTGACTTCTTGGTACGCTCATCCAGCAATGAATATGGCACCAAACGTGGATTTCTTTTGTTCTTTAAATCCTACGTGAAGCCAGAGAAAAGAGAATCTGAGACAATGCATTTCATCTTTACAAAGAGCTTGTCCCACTCACGTATTCCCAGCAACAGTCCTGGTTTCCTCATGTGAGTCTGCCAGCTCTTCTCCGAGTGGCTTGATATTTACCAATGAACATATTTGCCACTTCAGGATTAAATGAGTATAAATGGAAAATTTGTACTAACATCAAGGCCAGCAGTAAAAATCACATTTTAATAATGCCAGCCTGTGAATAAAATGAAGTGTCATGAAATTAGTTAGAATCCTCCATTCCCAAGGCGAGGCAGATGGGGGTTTGCGTAACTATTCCCCTACGAAAGATCATGCATGATTTAAACTGTCATGGCCTCCTCACAACAGATCCTTCACAGAGAGGCATCTCCGCTCACAGAGAAACATTTGAAAAGGTGGCAAGGCCATGGTGGTGCTGTTGCACTGTAATAGCACATATGTGTATGAGAGTCCTTCTCCGGTCCTTAGTGGGGACTAAGAAGACGACAATGGCAGTGATGAGTCATCATAATCTGACATGCTGTTTTGAATTCCCCACTCCCTTCCCTGCCACGGTTTCCTAGTTGTCATCTTCTTGGTTCCAGACATGTGCAGGTTGAGAGCCTCAGGAATGAATGAGCACGTGTGCACACAGCTATCTGTGAACTTCCCTGATCCCGAGCCTTACTGAGCTGAGGGGGTTATTTCAGAGTGAGAGGTGCACCAGGTGCTTTAGGGCTGAATGATGGTTGTAAACTCCACCTAACTTCTTGCTGGGCTCTCCTGCTGCCTTTGGATGAGCCAAGAACTCTGCCTGGGAGCTCTGGCCCTGTGGATTGAAGTAAGGGGACACAGGCTTATCGTTGGGCTGGTCTGCCCCTCTCCTGAGCTAGTTTCCCCTACAGTGGTACACACTTGGGACCACTCCAAAAATACTGCTGAGCTGTGATGTTGATTCATGTGAGCCTTACCTTTGCCTTGAAGAGTGTGTGAAAGCTAAGCCTTCCATGGGACAAGCAGCAAGACAGGGAATAAGAGAAGATGCAGCCAGAGGCCATATACACAAGGCAACCTGATCACAAGTGTGTCGGACTAACAAACTAAATGTAAGCCTATGTACTACTGCAGTTAATGTCAACGTGACCATTGTGAATTCCATTCAGCCCCATGATTCTATTAATAATGAATGTGCTGAGGGATGAGCAACAGACTGCAAAGGCAACCTCCACCTTCCCACCTAATACCCACCAAAGCAAAATGCCTGTTGGGTGGATGATCACATCTCCTGGCTTCTCCATCAGGCCTGACCCAGCACCTCTCACCTGTTGAATGCCATAGGTCCATCCTTGTTTTATTCTGTCTTTTGCCCAGACATTGTGTGCATTTTCTGCAAGCTTATCCACTAAAATTTCTTGAGGAGGTAACAGCTTCACATCAGACAAATCCAAAGGGGCTGGCTTATAGCCATTGGACATCATGTAGCTACAAGTAAATGCAAAATATATATTTTGAACAGAACTGTAAATCTCCCCCATTTCGGATTTTTGACCAATAGCACAGGGTCAGAATACTAGGAAGATAAGGCTACAGTCACAGGTTCTATGTGTTTTCCAGATGGCACAGTGGCAAAGAATCCGCCTGAAATGCAGGAGACAAGGGTTCAGTCCCTGGGTCAGGAAGATCCCCTGGAGAAGGAAATGGAAACCCACTCCAGTATTCTTACCTGGAGAATCCCGTGGACAGAGGAACCTGGCGGGCTACAGTCCATGGGATCACAAAGAGTTGGACATGACCGAGTAACTAAGCATGCAAGTACAGGTTCTCCCCTTGGCAGAAAGGATAGCTCAGTTTGATTTCAAGTCTTTAGATGCAGCCCTTAATTCATCATCTATTTTTTGCCAATATGTGTTACAGATCAGAGGTGACTAGTGGAGAAAATGGATGGTCTGTGCAAACCCATCCTTATTTCTCAGAAAACTACTCTGTGCCCTGCAAACCACGGGCACACTCAGTGTAATTCAGCATCACCCAAAGCTCCTTTGCCTCACTTCACAAACACAAAGGTTATGACACACCGGGCAAGGACATGACCTTGAGCCAAATGATTGCTTATAAAGCAGCAGAATATGATTGCTCAGTTTTGGAAAACTAAACCTTCACTTTGAGGATTAAAAAAAAAATCATAGCATTAGAGAGCTTGTGAGCCTGAAAGGACCTTCATGGTTTGCTGTCCAGTCCAAGAATCACAGCCACAGTTGTCTGTAATTCGCTAGATAATGTGAGGGTGGGAAAAGCTCAGCAGGAGCCCAGGTAGATGCATCGCGTGACCGGAGAGAAGCAGGGGTCCACGTGGAGTGACTCACAGGAGAGCAACTGACCACAGTCCTGTGGGAATGAGTCCAGGGGCACTCACGACCCCAAGGCCACTGACTGCTCAGATCAGGGCCAGAACCCAAACGTGATGACTTGGGGGCTGGTGCTACTCTACCCAAGAACCTCAGAGCAGTAGGAGATGCACAGTCTACTGTAGGCATGATACTGTCCCTCATCCGCCTTCTAGGGATGCCTGACCTTGGGCAAGGTCACCACGTGTTGACCACTGAGCACTGAACCCAACCACCCCTCCAGCTGCCGCCTCTCACACGTGTGGCTCCTGGCACTGGGAGCTGCCTCTGAGGGTGGAGCCTGGGGGTTTCACAGGGAGGAAGGGGGAGATAAGCATTCGGTTCGAGCTGGCGCTGCCTTGGCTCTCAACTCATGACGACACCTGGGTGTGAATGCGTGTGCCCCCATGGCTGGCACATGTGTGAGTGAGCAAGCGAGCCAGGGGATGTGCCAGCAAGCCCGTATCTGAGAGTGTGAGAACACATGACAAGTGAATGTATGGATGAGAAGGACGCATGCAGATTTAGGGGCCAAATTAAATCTTGGCAGAGAGGCCCATTTCTGCAAGACTTACAAGGCTGGCCCAGTGCCAGAGGAGTGAATCTTTGCTGTGGCTACCGACCATATTCAAGTTCTCGTGCCAATTGCTATTCTTATAGACCGTGACAGCTTATCCTTCCGAGTGCCGTATCTTCTGGCTCAAAACTAACAATAGTAGATAGCAGTGTGGGTCCAGGCAGAAGGAGTAAAAAGAGAGGAAGCCTGGAAACCCTGTACTTCAGCCGGTTTCTGCTTGGGGTTTGAGTGCAGTCCAGGCACCTGGAGGAACTGCCTGACCTGGTGCTGGAAGTATCTCTGGCGGTCCCCTGCCTCTGTGCATGGACCTCCCGTCCTCCCAGTTTAAACATTAAGACTGAAGCATTAAAGTTCCCAACCATTAAAAGATCACCTACTTTTTGGGCAATTTGACCTTCTTGAGATCGTCCTCAGCAGCGGGGTGAACATGAGCGATGTGGCACCCCAGGGCCAGGAGAGTTCTGTGATGTAGTGGACAGAGAAATCAAAGGTCAGTGGCAAGGGGGAGGACAGTGAGAGCCCTAACCTCCATCAGAAGTGATAAAAACAGACTATATTCATCCATTTAGACCACAGGTTGCCAAACTTTTTCTTAAAGGTGAGACAGGAAATGTTGTAGGCTTTGTGGTCCTTAGGTCTTGTCTCTGTTACAATTACTCACCTCTGCCACTGCAGAGGGGAAACAGTCATAGACAATATGCAAGACAATATGAAGAGTCTGGCTTTGTTACAATACACATTTTTTTTTTTTAACCAAAATAGGTGGCTGGTTAGATAAGCTTGTGGATCTTAGTTTGACAACTCCTGAATACATAGCAGAAGAATGCAACAAAAAAAGTTTGTTCATTCTGGGAGACCTTTTCTAGTTTATGAATCTGCATTAGGATTGTATCCTGATTCTCTGATTCCAGAGGACAGATGGGACCTTAATAGCAAACCCAGAAGTCAGCAACCATTTCCTGGGTGCTCCCTATATATAGCGCCTTGAGCTGTGCTGGACACCATGAGGTACGAAAGCCCCATCCTTGAGGAGGGTCGCTGTGATGGAAGACATTACACATGGGTTCCTGTGAGACAAGGCTCCTGACAGAGCATCACTATGCCAGCAAACCTGAAGTTACAAAGTTCTGTACTGACAAGGAGCGAACAGAGAAATACTAGGCAGAGAGCACAGGTAACAAGTACAAAGGGAATTCAAGAAAGGAGATATAAACTTGGGCTAAAAAAAAAAATGAAGGTCTGAATCAATGTTTAAACTGTGGGTGGGATCATAGAGAAACTAAACGTTATTTTTAAGTTGAATGTTAGTTAATTAAACTATGTTTTCCCATTGATTTTTAGAAATGCTGTATCCTTTTAATATTCAGCATCTCATTTAACCATTAAGACAATTATGAAGAGATAAGAACTATTACTATCCTCATTTTGTAGGTGAGAGGAGACACTTAGGTTAAGTTGTCCAATTCCACTATGACCTAGAACCTACTATATATCTTATCTTCTTTTCTTAATGATACATGAACTAAAAGAGGCAATTCCCCTGGAGAAGGAAAAGGCAGCCCACTCCAGAATTCTTGCCTGGGAAATCCCATGGATAGAGGAGCATGGCGGGCTATGGTCCATGGGATCCCAGAGTTGGACATGACTTAGCAACTAAACAACAAAAGAGGCAATCAGTCTTTTGCAAGTTTCTCTTCCTTTTTTCTGCCTACATTTTCCTTGTCCCTGGCAAATAGCAAATGGTCTCTAAAGAAGTATATATGCTAAATAACAACAGTGGATATATTATTCACTATGCTAAATCCTTTCGTGGCATGAATAATCCCCATTCCTGCTAATTTGTCAGAATGCATCATGTTTTCGAGGCAAGAGACAACAGGTTTGTAGTTTAGTTATAAGGCATTAAATCATCTACTCACTGTTTAATCCAAATTCAATTCAATTAAACACTCACTTCAAGGTTTCAGTTGACATTTGTAGGTTATAATTCTTCTCAGTTTCGGGCAGCTTTGAAAACTCAACAAGGCAGGGGTGTTGTCTTTTATTGTCATCCCGTATCTAGGTGACAACATAAGAAAGAATACAATTTTAAGTTTTCACAACTGGCACTGCCTGGGGAAACAGAAAAGGACACACTTTGAAACATGGCCCAGGCAATTCGTATCAGGCAAAACAATGACAGCTATTTGCTGGTAGACAAATAGACGATCTTCTCTCTAGTGAGTGACACATGCGGTCCCCGGGTTGCTGGTGGCTTGTGTTCGGTGCACTGCTTCTAGTCGTGTTTGCATTCAGAACATACTTTCCCAGGGAAGCAACTTTATTCGTGGCAATCATGCTCCTGCCGGTCCCAAATTCATAGAACCCTGGTGCCACTGCAGGGTAGCATTCTTCAGAACATAAAGGACTACAGACTCTGGACCAGTACTGTCTGATGGAAACACAGCCACCAATGGGAACTACGTTTGTAATTTCAAATTTCCTAGTAACCACATGAGAAAAGCAAAACAACAGCAACAGAAATCTTCCCAAATCAAACCAAAACAAAAAGTCCCCAAACAAAACAAAACAAAGAAACCCCAAACAAAACAAACCATCCCTCAAAAGCAAAAGCCAAACCAGGTGAAACGAATTTTAGTAATGTATTTTACTTAACCCAATACATTCAAAACCTTATCATTTTAACAAATAATTAAGAAATTATTTCTGAGCTATTTTATATTGGCTTTTCATAGAAAGCCTTAAAAAGCCACCATGTACTTTCTATTGACAGCATAAGTCAATTCAGGCTAGTCACATTTTAAATGCTTAGCAGCCACATGTGGCCCACAGCTATTGTATTGAGCAGTGCAGATCCAGACATTAACTCACTCATTCATTCATTCATTTCACAAACACTTGCTGAATGTCTACTAGGTGGTGGGCTGTGGGCTAGACCTTAGGAGTTCAATGGTGAGCTGGGATAGGATACAGTCTTATGGGCAGTAATGCAATCATCAAAGAAGTAAGTGTTTAATTGCAACTGTGATTCATTCTCAAAGGAGAAATCTGTGGCATTACAAGAGCATATAGCAGAGAGGGGGTCACATATAAAGAGAATATTTATGAGCTATATCAATATATAAGTGCTGGGGTGCAGGGACCCTTTCAGTAACTAAGCTGGACGGTACATAATTTTAGAGTGCCAGGGTCATAGGAAGCTTTAGAATCATGGATCCTTCTGCCTTCGGACATGACCTTACACAAATCACAGAAGAAAGTCCATTTACATCCTCTTTGAACAAGGTTCTCTAGTGAAAGAGATTTCTTAACCTTCTCCGAGTGTCCATGAATCTTAGAGATACGTCTGAAAACCACAATAAACAAATTCTGACTCACAACAATGAATCAGCCTCTTTTCACCAGCCATGCAGAGAAGACAGCTTTTTCTGAAGAGAAATAAGATGTGAGGGTACTCAAGGAAAAGCTGAGGGATGACCACACTCGATATTCCCTGAAGAAAACATCCAGCATTTGGGAGTAAGAAGGAGACCCACCCCTGGTCTCCTGTTGGTCTATGCAGAGCCGGTCTCCCTGGCACACCTGACCATGGATCAACACAATTCCGAGCAAGGCTGCTGGACACAGTGAGAGCTGGCTGGACTCAGTAAGAAGTAGGTTTGGGCTCGTGAGGTTTTTGTTTTTTATCATTTGGGTCTTTGCAGAACTCTTCCAGGTAAAAGGCAACCCAACCCTCCTCTCTAGCCAGGCCACTCAAACACATACCTTGCCAAAAGTCCAGCCAAGTTCTATTTTATTCATTCCCCAAAGCTCATGGATGTTTTCAGCCAGCCTATCTCGGATTTTCTCTAGATGAGGTGGTAAAACAACCTAAAAGGAAACAACAAATGAGAAGTCAGAATTACGATAATCAGTTTTATTAAGATCTTATCATTAAATCTAGGCAGATCAGACACCCCAGTTGAATTCATTACATGTCACTAAAGGATGTTAACCCTGAATATTCATTGCAAGGACTGATGCTGACGCTGAAGTTCCAATACTTTAGCCACTTGATGCGAAGAGCCAACTCATTGGAAAAGACCTGGGAAAGATTGAGGGCAAGAGAAGAAGGGGGTGACAGAGCAAGAGATGGTTGGATGGCAGTTCCGACTCAGTGGACATGAGTTCGAGCAGGGACTGGGAGATGGTGAAGGTCAGGGAAGCCTGGCGTGCTGCAGCTCATGGGGTCACAGAGTTGGACACAACTTAGCAACTAAACAATAACATGTCACTCAAGAGGGGCTATTTCTAGAGACTCCTTCCTCTCTTGGCTTCCTCTGGACCATCTCTCCCTTTCCATCTCTCCCTATGCTCTCTTCTTGAGAGATCTCAGCCATCCACAGGTGGTCACGCCTGAACTCTTGTAGTTCAGATCCACTATTCCAACTGCCTGCAGGATTTTCCCACCAAAGTGAATTCAGTATATTACTCAAAGCAGAATTCATTATTTTTCCTTAAATTTTTTTTCTCATTTTAGACTTCTTTTTTTTGTTGAATGAATGTGTCCACAATTGCCTTAAACCTGAAAGCCATCTTGGTGTCTTTTGTCTTGGCATTATACTCCCACTTTCCCACCCGCCCCCCCCCCACCCCCACCACCAACCACAACTAATCAGTCACAAAATCCAACATGCTTATTTCCTACATCTTTCTGAAGGTTCCCCTCCTTCACATCACTCAACCTTGTTATTTTCTACCTGGACCATTACAAGACCGTTCACAATTGCTCTCCCCAACTCCCACCAATCTATTTTTCACACTGTGACCAGAGTGATGAGCTGACAATAATACAACTACATCAAAACACTCTCCTTTTGAGCATCTGCAAGTACCCCTTGACTTTCCAAAGACACAGACTAGATGTATTAATCAAGAATATAGTGCCTTTCTTCAGTCCTCTCATCACAGTCCTCCCAAACACATCTTTCCAAATCTCCTGAAATTCTCCCCAAAGGTCACACTGTCTCACAGTTCTGTGCCCTTATATATGCATCCTTTATTCTTATTAGTACTCCCCATAATACACATAATATGTATACTATCCCTGCTCCCATGCCATATGACAAATGACAAAGACTCTCTCCTTGGCCCAATCTATAGATGGGTGCTTCTGAGCTATTTTTCCTCTAGGCTCAATCCTTGGGCCTTGTCTTCAGGATTCCAGTTTTAGCAAGAATCTTGCTAATTCAGTTTACTGAGAGCCCACACCCTTGATATCTGATCACCCACCATGTCTGATCAAATTTATTTGCCCCCCATCCTCCCACAGGTGATATCAGATCACTCAGACCTGCCTTCAGTGAGAACTGTTAGGTCAGTTTAGTAAGAATCCATCCCGACCCCAATGTTCCACTTACTACTTTTGCATCACTGACATGCCCGCCCCACCCCACACTGTTCCTTGGCTGTAAATCTCCACCTGTCTGTGTTGTGTTCAGAACTGACCCCAGCTCTATAATGGGGTTCCCTTAACTCTACTGCAAGAGATTCTAAGTAAGATCTGTTTTTACCTCTTTAACTGCTGCCCAGCTCTAGTTTTAATACAAGTTCAGTTTCAGTTTAGTCGCTCAGTTGTGTCTGACTCTTTGCAGTCAGGCTTCCCTGTCCATCACCAACTCCCAGAGTTTACTCAAATGCAAGTCCATTGAGTTGGTGATGCCATCCAACTATCTCATCCTCTGTTGTCCCCTTCTTCTCCTGCCTTCAACCTTTCCCAGCATCAGGGTCTTTTCAAATGAGTCAGCTCTTCACATCAGGTGGCCAAAGGACTGGAGTTTCAGCCTCAGCATCAGTCCTTCCAATGAATATTCAGGACTGATCTCCTTTAGGATGGACTGGTTGGATCTCCTTGCAGTCCAAGGGACTCTCAAGAATCTTCTCAACACCACAGTTCAAAAGCGTCAATTCTTCAGTGCTCAGCTTTCTTAATAGACCAACTCTCACATCCATACATGACTACTGGAAAAACCATAGCTTTGACTAGATGGACCTTGGTTCGCAAAGTAATGTCCCTGCTTTTTAATATGCTGTCTAGGTTTGTCATAACTTTTCTTTCAAGGAGCAAGTGTCTTTTAATTTCATGGCTGCAGTCACCATCTGCAGTGATTTTGGAGCCCCCAAAATAAAGTCTGTCACTGTTTTCCCATCTACTTGCCATGAAGTGATGGGACTGGATACCATGATCTTAGTTTTTTGAATATTGAGTTTTAACCCAACTTTTCCACTCTCCTCTTTCACTTTCATCCAGAGGCTCTTTGGTTCTTCACTTTCTGCCATAAGGGTGGTGTCATCTATGTATCTGAAGTTATTGATATTTCTCCTGGCAATCTTGATTCCAGCTTGTTCTTCATCTAGTCCAGCATTTCTCATGATGTACTCTGCATATAAGTTAAATAAGCAGGGGGACAATATACAGTCTTGACGTATTCCTTTCCCTATTTGGAACCAGTCTGTTGTTCCATGTCCATTCCTAACTGTTGCTTCCTGACCTGCGTACAGATTTCTCAAGAGACAGGTCAGGTGGTCTGGTATTCCCATCTCTTTAAGAATTTTCCACAGTTTGTTGTGATCCACACAGTCAAAGACTTTGGCATAGTCAATAAAGCAGTAGAAGATGTTTTTCTGGAACACTCTTGCTTTTTCGATGATCCAGCGTTTGTTGGCAATTTGATCTCTGGTTCCTCTGCCTTTTCTAAAACCAGCTTGAACATCTGTAAGTTCATGGTTCACGTATTGTTGAAGCCTGACTTGGAGAATTTCGAGCATTACTTTACTAGCCTGTGAGATGAGTGCAATTGTGCAGTAGTTTGAACATTCTTTGGCATTGCCTTTCTTTGGGATTGGAATGAAAACTGACCTTTTCCAGTCCTGTGGCCACTGCTGAGTTTTCCACATTTGTTGGCATATTGACTGCAGCACTTTCACAGAATCATCTTTTAAGATTTGAAATAGCTCAACTGGAATTTCATCACCTCCACTAGCTTTGTTTGTAGTGATGCTTCCAAAGGCCCACTTGACTTCACATTCCAGGATGTCTGGCTCTAGGTGAGTGATCATACCATTGTGATCATCTGGGTCATGAAGATGTTTTTGTATAGTTCTTCTGTGTATTCTTGCCACCTCTTCTTAATGTCTTCTGTTTCTAGTAGGTCCATACCATGTCTGTCCTTCATTGTGCCCATCTTTGCATGCAATATTCCCTTGGCATCTCTAATTTTCTTGAAGAGATCTCTAATCTTTCCCTTTCTATTATTTTCCTCTATTTCTTTGCATTGATCACTGAGGAAGGCTTTCTTATCTTTCTTTGCTATTCTTTGGAACTCTGCATTCAAATGAGTATATCTTTCCTTTTCTCCTTTGCCTTTTGCTTCTCTTCTTTTCACAGCTATTTGTAAGGTTAATAGATTTTTGCCAAGAGAATGCACTGGTTATAGCAAACACCCTCTTCCAACAACACAAGAGAAGACTCTACACATGCACATCACCAGATGGTCAATACCGAAATCAGAGTGATTATACTCTTTGCAGCCAAAAATGGAGAAACTCTATACAGTCATCAAAAACAAGACCAGAAGCTGACTGTGGTTCAGATCATGACTGCCTTATTGGCAAATTCAGACTTAAATTGAAAAAAGTAGGGAAAACAACTAGACCATTCAGGTATGACCTAAATAAAATCCATTACGATTATACACTGGAAGTGAGAAACAGATTCAAGAGATTAGATCTGATAGACAGAGTGCCTGAAGAACTTTGGATGGAGGTTCGTGACACTGTATAGGAGGCAGTGATCAAGACCATCCCCAAGAAAAAGAAATGCAAAAAGGCAAAATGGTTGTCTGAGGAGGCCTTACAAATAGTTGTGAAAAGAAGAGAAGCTAAAGGTTTTAATACAAACTCCCCCAATATTTATCCTCCTGTTGTTAGCTCAGTGTCTCAGCGTCTTCCCCAGATACCTTCAGGGAAAGTTTCTCTGTGTTTTCCCAGCACTTTGCTCCTGTCTCCACCGAGGTCACAAACTGGGGACTCAGGTTCTCTTTTCTCCCCCTTATTTTCTCTAATTGACTACTATTACAGTAGCAACAATAAACGATTATTACCATTTTAATTTATTAGATGATAGTTCATAAGAAGTATAAGAGCTCATATAAAAATTCAGATTTCTAGTATCTCCTGACCAACTGGAAGACTCTAACATTGGCCTGACACTTTTACTTGGCGATTATAACCTAGGGCTAAGAAATCGCCACCTGCTTTAGAAGGGCCTGCACCTTTGACCTGCTTCCCTTCTGTGTCATCTCCCTGGCTCTAGTATAATGATTATTAGTGTTTCCATTATTTACAAAAATCCCAATTATGTTTGAGGAGGGGTGCTCGTGGAGAATTTTTTTTTTTAGAAAAAGTATACCAAGTCAATGACATACAAGGAGACTACAGAGAAAAGTAGCAATAAAATATTTAAGCTATGTATAAAAGGCACTATTTGACTTTCGACTAGTCTTTTAAAAAACCGACTTCTTATTGAAAAGTCAAAGTTAAGTGGCATGATGTTTTGATAAAGAGCAAAACTGGGAAAACTATAAGCAAACAAATGACTACTGTATTTAGGTTTTACTGGTTAAATAAGATAATCTGTTTAAATTAAGTGCTCCTTAGTCAATCACAGCCTGAAAGTCAGACTTAAAAAAAAATTACACACGTGTTTTTTTTTTTTGCTTATCTCTTCAACTTGGTTGTGAATTCCCAGAGAGTCTTGAGACATTTCCGCCTGTGTCTCACAGAGTCTGGTACAAAGCCTGGTGTGTAGCAAGTGCTCAACTTGCTCATGGATTGCAAAATCCTCAGACTTCAATTGTTGCATATGGTGAAAATGTAAAGAATAATGGTTGTTCATATATCATGACAATGCTACAAAATGTATAGTAAGAATAGCTCAGTGGTGAAGAAGCAAAGAGGATTTAACCCTATTACATTATCTCCATGGGATGCCTCCTGTTGGAAGCCTGAACCTACCTGACTGGTATCTATGGGGCATGGGATGAAAGAGGCTTGGGAGAGGAACTGGGTGGTACCCAACAGATCTCGAACTCCTTCAGCATCACGTTTATACTCTTTGACAGGCTCCAATCTCATCTTTTCTTTTGGAAGTAAGGCTTCATAGCAAGGGGCATAGCCAGAGGGAGGCAGGAACTTAAATTCTCCATGACGTCCACCCAGCAGGAAACGTACTCTGTGTTATTTGGAGAGACCAGGAAGGGAGAGGTTAAAAAAATAATATGCCAGCCCAAATAAATGAAAGTTAAAGATCAGCTCCCCCCATCCAAATTATATTTTTAGGAAGTGAATGATGTCAGATTCATCACAGTAAACACCCTAAAGTACACATCATAGTAAACACCCTAAACTGGAGATAAAGCCAAGTATCAGTTCATACTGCAGACAATTCTCAATTGACTATGTCAGCTAAGTTCTTAAAAATTAAGATACATTAAAACTACTAGATTTTTTTTCTTTTTCTTAATTGGAGCATAATTGTTTTACAATGCTGCGTTAGTTTCTGCTGCACAATGAAGTGAATCAGCTATATGTATACATATATCCCCTTTCTCTTGGGCCTCCCTCCCACCCACTCCTATCCCACCCCTCTAGGTCAGCACAGAGCACCGAAAACAACCCAATCAAAAAATGGGCAGAAGATCTCAATGGACAGTTCTTTAAAGAAGACATGTAGATAGCCAAGAGGCACAAGAAAAGATGCTCAAGATCACCAGTTATTGGAGAAATACAAATCAAAACTACAATGAGGTATCACCTCACACTCATCCAAACAGCCATCATCAAAAAAGTCTACAAACAATAAATGCTAGAGAGGGTGTGGAGAAAAGGGAACCCTCCCACACTGTTGGTGGGAATGTAAATTGATACAGTCACTATGGAGAACAGTATGGAGGCACTTAAAAAAGTAAAAATAGAAGTATCATATGACCCAGAAATCCCACTCCTGGGCATATATACCTTGAGAAAACCATAATTCAAAAAGACATACACTTAATGGTCATTGCAGCACTATTTACAATAGCCAAGACACAGAAGCAACCTAAATGCCTATTGACAGATAAATGGATAAAGATGATGTGGTACTTATATAAAATGCAATATTACTCAGCCAATAAAAAGGAATGAAACTGGGTCATTTGTAGAGATGTGGACGGACCTAGAATCTGTCATACAGAGTGAAGTAAGTCAGAAAGAAAAAAAAAAATCATATATTAAAATCACTAGATTTAAAAAATCAAGTTCATCCTTACCCGAGTTGGAGAATCATTACTATAGATATCATTAATATAGATACTATTACTATAGTTTGAAAAGGGTAACAGTGATATTGACAGATTCTGAAAAGATCACATTGAAACAACAGCATGAGAACTTCAAGTCCTTTTACTTGAGAGAGATTATTCACACAACAATGAAAGAAAACATGATATAAATATTTGGAGAAAATAGGAAATTCCTAGTTTAAGGTGCAAAAAGGTCCAGTAACATGAGAATATTAAACAGAAATGGTATACATGGCAGGAGATGTTAATAGAAAATACACTGAGGAGGCTGCAGTTCCCCACAGTAGCCATATGAGGGAGGCTGTGAGAAAGTATCGGCAGGTGGTCACAGCCATGCAGGGGCCAAAGGGGCCCCCAGTGTTTGCTCACTAGGGTTTCAGAGCCTTCTAGGGGGCGCCACTGCCTTGCTGGCATCCAGGCCTAATGCCCTGGCCCACTCGGACCTCCCAAGGAAGAAGGAAGACTCCTTGTGGGCCCACAGTCAGGGAGGGCACGGATTACCAACAAACTGAAATCTTTAAAATATTTTAATTCTGCATTCTGGCTATCAGCCCCATATATATTGTTAGGTTAGGGTAGAGCACAAAGTTCCTCTGCAAGAAGAGAGTGAAAGTGAAGTATTTCAACATGACACTTTATAGGCTTTTAGGTTTGAGACTAGAAATAACAGCTTTTGCAAATCATCTGTAACCACGTTAAATTGATGAGAAAATATGATGGTAACATTAAGTAATTAAGACATGGTAAGATACACAGCCCTACAGGATCACCGATAATCTTACACAGGAAAAATCCATCCACATACATAGCAGCTACACATATTCACTCCCTCCCACTTCCCCTCAGCATAACTAACTATGATACTTACTGAGCCCACATGAACTGCACTGTTCTCCACACTGTGGATCCAGCAATAAATCGAGAATACCCTGTCCCTCATGTCACAGAGCAGGCATCCAATGAGGCAAACAGTCATAAGAACTGATTGGGAGACATTTGATGAGGGAATAAGGAGGGAGCCTGAAACAACTCGGGGAAGGAGGGGGGTGCTAGACTGGGGTCTAGAAAGGCTTCTCTGAGGGGGAGATATTTCTGTTGACCCCAAAGGAAAAGGAGAAGCCAATGAGTTCAGAATCTGGAGGAAGAGCATTGTGGGTGAAAGGAACAACATGCGCAAAGGCCCTGAGGTAGAGAAGACGTGGGTGGAGGGCGGTGTGAGAACATGGGGAGCCCAAGGGGTGACAGACGAGGTGGCAGGGGGCAGGGCTAAATCAGGCAGGGTCTGCTTCTTTCAGGTGAGGAGCTTCTGAGGGATTTGAGGAGAAGAAATACAGGATTCTTCTCACTGTTCCATGTAGACAGGTCTGGGGACCAATCAGGAGGCACCTAACATCAATCTAGTCCCAGTGAGAGATAAGGCTGGGTTGGAACAAGATGATGAAGACCAAGCTGGAAAGCAGTGGTTAGATTCCAATTTTGTTTTGGAATTTGGCTTGTTAGGAATTGGTGATGAAGTGGGCCCGTGTGTGTGGAGGTACATGTGGGGAGGTTATGACCTAGCAAAGATTCTCACAGCAATACTCTCCACTAGGTCTCACTTCCTTTAACTGGAATATTCTGGTGGGGGAAGCCTTGCAGCAGAGTCTCAGTGTTGGCTGAGTAACTGTGATCAGGCACAGCTAATGATAAAATTGGAAAATAAAAGTCTCTCCAAGTAAAAGGCATTAAGTTTTTTTCCCCTTCCCAACATAAATGAATTCTTTATCCAAACAGCATTTTATGCTGTTTTAAAATTAATTACAGAAATCATATGAAGCCTCCCACTTTCCCATTTTAAAGTACTAAACAACAATAATATAGAATTAGAACCACAATTATTCCCTGTGAGTGTTCCTGCATTAAACATTATACAACAGGACATGATCTATGTGTATTAAGAATATGAACAAAGATATTAGAACAAAATTGAGTCATTAGCCTGCAATGTTACTAATTTAGTAAACCTTCAGGAAATAATAATTAGGCCTTAATATTTGCTATGAACTTTCCAAAATTCAGTTGCAACAGAACAGACTGGGTTACTGACATGTTGGAACATGCTGGAACTATGGGACTAAACTAAATCATTTTGGGATAAAACTATATCATTCTGGGACAAAAATAAATCGTTTTGAGAAAAGAATAAGTGTGGGAAGTTTTCTGCTTTCCCCTTCTCACTGAGCATTCTTTCAGTGAATAGCTGAATGCCCAAGAGGAGCTTGTACAACTGGTGTATTTCTTGTTACTCACTAGTGTATGGATTCTAAGACCAAATAATGATCTCTTACCAGGACATCTAGATGGACTTAATTATTCATAAACCCTACTGCCAGTTACGTATAGTTTTAACATTTCTCTTATGCTTTAAAATCTGCTATTGTCCTCTGAATAGAGAACAAATCAAGAAAGGTAGAAATCTAGGCAGCACTTAGGGAGAACAATGCTGCTTTTATATTCAGTTATTAAAAGGAGAATGATAATTTGGTTATAAATTTTAATCTTATCACCTCGAATGGCCACAAAGACAGTAAAATAAAAAATTAACATGTTTACTGCTTACTGAAGCATTCATCTTACAGTGCCATTATGCTGTGCTTCAGGGGTAAAAAGAAAGGTTCTGGGTGGCTTCCCAAGCCCAGCCAGACGGGAGCCCTGCTCCCCAGCAGGCGGGGCTGGACAGGAGCTGGTGTGGGCACACCACCATCTGTGGCTCCTCCGCTTGCTGCCCAGAGTTTGCGGGAAGGGCTCCAACAACCACCATGAAGGCCGGGGGTGCTCATAAACCCTCTCCCGGAGACCCACAGCAACCAGGTCAAAAGGAATAATTAGGGATAAAATACAGGTGTAAAGGGAACCACCAAAAGCAAGAAAGAAAATACCTGAAGCCCACTTTAATGATGTGAGGATATTAAAATGGCATCCCCCTTTGCCTCTGGTTTAGCAGAGGTCCCAGATGCAAATAATTCAGAGGATGCCAATGTTTTCTCATCCTGAAATGAGGTGCTGGACAACTATGAGGATCCATGAAAAAACTGTGAAATCAGTGCAGCTTTAGCCCACCCACTACCTCCACATTGATAAGAAAGGTAAAGAATTCGTTTGGACAAAGTTGTCAGGGGGAAGGGGATGGGAGTCCTTTCCCATTGGAAGTCAAATGAGGGCTTTAAGGAACTACTCAGAAGCTTCTGAGTGTCCCTGGAATGTAGCAAGGGACATGTTTGCCTAGTGATGGCGCAGAGCAGAGGGACAGATGAGCCAGCTGCTAGCCATTAGAAAGGAATCCTGCCTGGAAAGGCAAATGACTAAGCAGAGATCAGAAACCCAGGGCTTGGGGGAGGCAGGAGGCCCACATAGCTGGAGGGGGCGGGGAAACGGAGGAGGCTTGGGGTCAGCCAGAAGGGAGCGGCCAGCACAGGTGGGGAAGCCAAGTCAAGAGATTTGCAGTTGGATGCTCCCAGCCTGGGGCTCTCCGAGAAACCTACCCAAGAGCCTCAGAAGAGAAAGATGCAGCAATTATGTAGCAGCTACAGAAGGCTTGATGTCACAAGGCAGCTGCACCAGCTCCATGGAACGTGCTCACCCTTTAATCATCTTGGGTCTGGGCTGGACCCTAGGCCCTGGAGGGGCCTGAGACAGGAGCCTGTGGCTGAGGAGGAGCCTGACTTCAAACTGCACGGGGAGCAGGGAAGGGCTCAAACGATAACTGGATGCAAATCTGGAGTTTTTATATTTTCAAAAGATGGAATTTTTAAGTATTGGCAAGATGGTTCCTGGTCTTAAAAGGAGTAATAAGGGCCACAGAACCTGCCCAAGAACTTATCCAGGAGTCCAGAGAGAGGATTTAAAGGTGTGGAGAGAGAGACAACAGTTACACCTATCTAGCCTACTTTTTCCAATAAATCTGTTATCTGGCACTTACTGTTAATCTTTTAAATCCTTTGGTCTCATTCATCAATGAGAAATTTTCAATTAAAATATAAACCTCTCTTCTCTTGGGGTATACTTCCCTGTTCCTTGGGTTCCACTGAACCTCTCAGTATCACAGAAAATATTAAATTGAAAATAAAAAGATAATTTAAGAGCTCATTAAAGTTAGTTCTTCATCCTCTGATTTTTCTCTACATTAATAGATTTTAAAAATCAATTTCATTAATCAATTTAATCTCTTCCACTAAAGCACTTGTATCATCTTCTAGGGTTCTTCCTATAACTCAGACTCACCATCAGCTCTCCAAGGTTTTTTGTCTTCCTAAAGTGATTACAATAAGGGACTGTTTCCTTAGATTTCTCTACTTTAAAGATGAGCAATAGATTCAGTAATAGTCACCTGGGAGTAGTGAAGTTTGAGGATGCATAGAGTAATTTTTTATTTACTAGGCTAATTTTATAAACAGAGAAAACTGCATTGAAAAACTCCCCACTAGCATTTGCAATTTCATCTTTTAAGATTTGTACATTTTTACTTACCAATTTGCAGAAGAGATGAGAAAACCTATCATAAATCCTCAAGTTTGAAAGACTGACCCATGAATAAAAAATAGAGTAAAAATCAAGACAAACCTTTGCCATACTCAAAAAAGATGACTAAGTTTCCTTATTCATACTGTACTAGCAAACTGTGAAATCATTTTAGTCTTACTAGATGTCTCATTATTCTTATTGAATCCCTCCCAGGAGTTGGGACAGTGTTCCAAAGAAGAAAAGGATACAGGCTGTGGTTAGCAGCAGAAAGAAATGGCAAGCTTTTGCTGACCTGAATTCAGCTCATAAGTCATGATTCATAATTGCATCTTTAGTCCACATTGCTAAGACAGGAGAACAATTTGAGTTATGTACATTCCCACATTCATATTTCTTTCTGGCCAGTGTTTGATGAAAGCCCAGGGCAATTCAGCCAGTGCTCATCATGTTCTCCGCAGAAGTATATTTATCTCAGCAATAATTTCCACAGCATTGACCACAGCAAGCTGGAAATAGCTAAGCTATTGGTTACCTGAATTTTAGCCAAGCCTGGTGCAGAAAACAAACAGCAACCGCAAATACCAACCATCTTTGGAGAGCGTTGTTTTTATATATTAGAAAGGCTGGTAAAAGACTTACATATGAAGATTAAGTAGATGGATGGGGAATTTGGGTTTCCCAGGTGGCGCCAGTGGTAAAGAACTCACCTGCCAATGCAAGAGACTAAGAGACTCAGGTTCGATCCCTGGATCAGGAAGATCCCCTGGAGAAGGGCATGACAACCCACTCCAGTATTCTTGCCTGGAGAATCCCATGGACAGAGGAGCCTGGTGGGCTATGGTCCATAGGGTCACGAAGTGTTGGACATGACTGAAGTGACTCAGCACACACACAAGCGGAATTTAACCATAGCTATAAAATACACTCTACTATAGCAACTTAACTCATCAATTTTCTGCAAAACTAAGCACCCAAATTTCACTATATACTGTGGCTTTAGTGCAATGTTCTCTGTGTGGCACATACCATCATGCCATTTGGCAGGGTGAGATTGCCTTTTAATAAGAGCTTTCTGATATCTAAGTAATTCAACCTTTTGGGTGGGCTCCAAGGTACACATGCTTCAAGCCAAATTCTGTCCTAGAACAAATAGGGTTGTTACATTGAGGGTCTATTACACTCATAATACCCTCCACAAACAAACTAGTGTGAGAAGGAAACTAAGGAGGCACATTTATAATGGTTAGAAAAGAGCACATATTGATTTGTGGATTTTGTTAGTAATTACTCACACTGCTTTTGACTTCACTGTGGGTAAATCTAATTGAAAAAGATTTTTGCTCTCTGATGCCTCTGGCAGGGACATCCTGATCAGGTACTGTTAACAACATAGTTTGTAATTATAAAAATAATTGTGGGATCACGAATTCAAGACTACGACCTCAGTAAAGACCAATAAAGAGGAGGAAATGGGGCTGTAAGAGAAGTTAAATATGAGTTACAATTCTGAGTTCTTGTATGATGGAAGAAAAATCTCGGTCTAGATAGGAATAATCTTGCATCTTTCTGAGAATGACATTATAAAACTATGCAAGTATTCTACTATATTGGGTGAAAACACTAATTTCTTTTCAATTTTGTTATTAAACACATTTATTTTCAATAAGGTACTTTAACTTGGAATTAATATCTTGCTTTCTTTTTCTAGCTTTTTGCACAACTGAACCAAAGTAATATAGAGGGGAAGTGCTGGGTTTAAGTACCAAATGATATTTTGCCAGTTGATGTGAAAGAGTAAGTACTGGTACTGTGATCCCACTTGCTCAAAAGTGAAAATAAACAAATTGGTTACTTCAACAGAGGACTAGCATTGACCATGAATAAAGACATCGTATGACGGACTGGATGTATTTCAGTAAAATGTATTTCCCACATATGCAACCAACTTTGATTTCACCTCTGCTCAGACCATATCATGTTTTGAGAACCAAGGATAGGAATATGTCACAGGCAATATTTTTCCTGATAGAAAGGAGACTTAAGAGACATCAAGTTCCTGAGTACCACTCTTCAGTTGATGCTCCTTCAATTTCTATAACCAAGAAGTTCTTATGTTGAAGGTGTTAACTTTTTAAGTCAATGTATCTGGACTCCCCACTCTCAAATTCTCTCAGCAGTTATGCCTTCTAAATGGGTTAGATGTCTCATCATTCTTTCTTGGAACTTTGCTCCTCTTTCTCCTGTGCACTGAGAAGGACGCATGACCCACTGACCTAGTCACAACATCTGCTCCATATGTATACCTTTCAACGCCCTATCTCTTTCCCTGCCAGCCACCATCTTTACCAAGAGAAAGTGAAAGTGAAGTCGTTCAATCTTGTCTGACTCTTTGTGACCCCATGGACTGTAGCCTACCAGGCTCCTCCATCCATGGGATTTTCCAGGCAAGAATACTGGAGTGGGTTGCCATTTCATTCTCCAGGAGATCTTCCCAACCCAGGGATAGAACCCAGGTCTCCTGCATTGTAGGCAGACGCTTTACCGTCTGAACCACCAGGAACTTTACCAAGAAAAGATTAAAAAAAAAAAAATTCCAAGCAACAAAAATGTACATACTCAAAAATTCTGTCTCATTGCTCGGAAGGGGACTGGATGGATGGATGAACAACTAAAAATCATGCAACATGTGGGATCAGATGTACTGTTGGCTAAACACAGAACATACAGAAAAATCCATCAGCCAGCAGGTTGGAAAAGACCTCTTCTCCAGAGATCTGACTACAAGCTAAGCACTTTTCTCAGATGAGATTCTTGCAAAGCAGGTGGGCTTTCTTTGAAAATTAGCAAAACCCAGTGAGTTGGACACAGTCAAAGAAAACAGGGATGGCACTGATGCGGGTGACCAAGGCCATTAAGTACTCAGGCAAACGTGGTCCTGAGAACTAACTGATCAGTGACCTTGCTTCTCCAGAGACAACAGTGAACCAACAGGCGGATGATCCAAATGCTGCTACGCTGGACGTAGATTTCTGCTCATTCTCTTTATTCCCGGGGAATGCAGTGGGAAAGATGTACAGTGGGGCTTGTACTGCTTTTCCCCAACTGCCAGAGAATCTTGCCCCAGCAATCTTTTTTGTGTTTATAGGGCCTGTCTTTCAATAATGTTTTCTACATGCTCCTTATGGATTGCAATAGAAATGATCCACTCTGTCACACTTCAAAAGGAAGAACTGGGGTGACGTTCTCATGGAAATATTCTCAGCACAGAGAAACACAGGTAAAGAACTCTTAACTCTTTAGGACACAGTTTTTAATGCGGATGTTAGTGTCTCTGGCTTGAACCTGTGATGGGCAGACTTACAACCCTAGTCGCCGACCATGTGGCTGGGGGGTAAAGAATCCGCCTGTCAAGCAGGAGATGTGGGTTTGAACCCTGGAACAGGAAGATCCCCTGGAGAATGAAATGACTACCCACTCCAGTATTCTTGCTTGGGAAATCCCATGGACAGAGTAGTCTGATGGGCTACAGTCCGTGGGGTAGCAAAAGAGTAGGACACGATTTAGCAACTAAAGCAAAGTTTTACTGCACTTGTTCTCCTTTTGTTACAAGAACCTCAAACAATGAAAATGTTTAATTTGAATATATTATATACATCTACATGGATATGTTTATAAACATGCCTGTACATGTGTATGTGTACATGTGCTGGTATGTGTATTCTGTGTTACCATGTGTGTTTGCACACATACATTACAGGCATACCTTGGAGATATTATGAGTTTGGTTCTAGACATCACAAAAGCAAGTATCACAATAAAGTGAGTCACACAAATACTTTGGCTTCCAAGTACACATAAAAGTTACATTTACACTATACTACAGTCTGTTATGCACAATAGCATTCTATCTTGAAAAACAATGTGCATACATTAATTAAAAAATAATGCTGTTGGAAAAATAGACTTGCTTGATGCAGGGTTGCCACAAACCTACAATTTGTAAAAACTGCAATAATGTGAAGTACAATAAAACAAGGTAAAACTGTACTGTATACTATGCAGGCGTGCATGTGTGCTAAGTTACCTGGACTATTTCCAACTTTTTGCAACCCTATGGACTGCAGCCCGCCAGGATCCTCTGTCCATGGGATTCCCCAGGCAAGAATATTGCAGTGGGCTGCCACACCCTCTTTCAGGGAATCTTCCTGACCCAAGGATTGAACTTGCGTCTCTTAAATCTCCTGCGTTGGCAGGCAGGTTCTTTACCAGTAGTGCCACCTGGGAAGCCCTATATATGATATACGTCTGCATATCTGTGACAAATTCCAAAGGTTAAATATTATGTCCAAAGGATAACTCTTTACTCAAAAACAGTTTATTTAACTGAAAGAGAAAGTTATATCCATTTTTTGGGGGGAGAATACTTGTATATGCCTTGGTTTATCAATCTTCGGGAGGTTCTGAGACCTGTCACAGTGGTATCACTCTGGAAGTCTCATCACTAGGATACTAGATGTTCTCATATGGATTTTTTTGTGATGCCAGCTCTAAGTGTATGCTCTCCATAACTCTCTTTTCATGACCCTTTTTAATGGAAACCAACATGATTTTAACTGTATTTACTCTAGTTTCCCACTCAATTATGAGCTCTTTAGAAAGTAGGGATCAAGAATGGATAAGAAAATTTTGCAACAAGAGCATTATAATGAGGTCCTGCCTTAAAAATGTCAAAATGTATTCTCAGACTAAAATAATACAGCATCCAACTGGCACAAGGAAAGGGATAGAACAATGAAAATGATAGTTGGCATTGTTAAAGTATGAAGAACAACAGTAGGCATAGTACAAGCCCAGTGTAATGTAAAATTATTGAGATGTATAAATAAAAAGTAATATTATTATCTCTGGGTGGTACAATTATGGGTTCTTGGTATTCCTATTTTTTGGACTTGCATTACTTTTGTAAAAGGGAAAAAATAGGAAAAAAAAACCCTCAGTGATAAAAAGGTAAATCATAAACTGGGAAAATATATGAAAGCAATAATAGTTTAATAACCTTAATATATAAAAATTGCTCATAAAATTAATACCAGAAAGGCAGGGAAGACAAAATTTTAAAAAATACTGGGCTGAAATAGTAAGCATAAAAGATGTTTAACCACATTGGTAATCAAAGAAATAGGAAGCTAAAACTTTAAGATACAATTTCTTCAAATTGGCAAAGATTAAAAATAACCAATAACAGTAAAAGTTAATGAGAAGCCAATCAGTTGGGTTACTTTAAATGATACCACAGGCACAAATCCTTTTTCTGAAATATTTGCAGCTGTTCTTCAGACTTGGGACTTTAGATTTTAAAAAAGACAGGGACTTCCCTGGGTGTCCAGTGGCCAATACTCTATGATCCCAGTGCAGGGGGCCAGGTTACACCCTTGATCAGGGAACTAGATCTCACATGCCACAGCTAAAAGTGCTCCTGCCGAAGCTAAAGATCCCACATGCTGCAGCTAAGAAGATTCTGCATACTGCAGCGAAGATCGAAGATCCCATGTACCACAAATAAGACCTGGAGCAGCCAATTCAAATAGTAATAACAAATAAACAAAAAAGACCAAAGACAAGATGTAGTATATATTAAACAGAACCTCCAGCTAGGTGAGAGGCTGTACTCCATAATTAAACACACTGATATTTTTGCAGTTAAACGTAAATATTCACAAGAAATAGAATACACGAAAAATTGAAAACAGTCTGATTTCTGTTGATGACGGTTTTTGCCATAAAATGAGTTCAGGTCAGATATTGCAGTGAAATCAGTTAAAGAAGAAATATATGCTTTTCAGAGCTTTTTAGACTTTAGGCTTGTTGATCATGAATTCTGAATGTTCATACAATCTTTCTGAAAGTCTCTTTAGCCAAGCAACCATAAGTTTAGACTTTAAAAAGATTATACTTTTTAATCTGCTTCTGGGAGGAACTAAACAGAAATGCAGACAATGAGCTGTCCTCAAGGATGTTGATGATAATTTCATTTGTGACAATAAAAATGAAATCAGCATGAAAGTCTAACACAAAGTAATGGTTATATTATGGGATGGCCAAATAAAAGGATATTATTGGCCATAAAAATCATTTTGAGGAAGATACTTAATAACTCAGGAAAATACTCACTACTTATTGTTGAATGAAAAATAATCAAGACATAAAACTTCCTACTTAGTGTGATGTTAATTAAAAAATACATGTATCTATAATATAAAAATCTTGATGAAAATAAACCAAAATAGTACTAGAGATTATAAGTTAACACTGGGATTATGGGTGGTGTTTATTGTCTTATTTATAATGGTATCTTTTAAATTTTTATAAGATATAAATTTTTGTAAAATTTTTTAAAGTTTTATCTTTATAAAAGAGCATAAAATACTTGTTATAATTATGAAGGTCATTTTCTATGTAAGATTTACCTCATTCATCTTACTATTTATCAGAGGACATTATATACAAACTCTGGCAGGAGGTATGTGTTCAAAGAGTATATACATATGACTCTAAATTGCTCCTCCCCTTTCACCATTGCTTTCTTGGGGGAGTTTGGCTCATGGTGCTGAAACCCTGAAGGAGATTACCATGTTTGCCAGCTCATAGAAATGATGGGGAGGTGGGGGAACAACTACTCTCCATGAAATCACAGCCAAAACTTACTTGACACCTGCTGAAAAGCTCACCACAGGGAAGAAGAGCCCATCCGTGTTGAAGTTCTCAAACATCCCCTGCACAGGCTGCCCGTTGATGCGGAAAGAGATGCTGGGTGCCCCCAGGTCCAGGCAACAGCTTACCACGTCGTCTGATTTCAGGAGGTGCTGGTTGATGGAGGCCACGGCTCTGGGTATGCGACCTGGTGAGCAAAGAACAGGAGGAACGCATGTGGGACTCTGGGGAAACATTCACAGGCCACCCATGGCAGGTGGGAGGGACAGAGGTCTGGATAGACTGCATTTTAAATGCGACTTTGCCTTTCCTGTGTGAGGTAAGCAATGAGAAATGGTTTCCTAAGCTCTGCGAATGGACAGCCACGATAAGATGAGTCCCACTGCTTCAGCACTGGATGAAGGCGCTGTTCAAGTAAGTAAGAGCAAGACTGTCTAGTCACGAACAGTTTACTTCCTAGTTCTAAAGAATTTTATTACTTTACTGAGGCAGGGAAACCCATTGTCAGTTATTTGCTGTATTGCTGATTTCTTCTATTGTTGCTTATCTTTTGTAAGATGATTTATCATTTTCTGACCTAACTTGAAGTAGTAAGAAAATCACCTCTTAAGTTTTCTATGTTATACCACCTAATTCTGGAAGGTTCAGAAGTAAATTATCAGAACTACTCTGCCCATCCCCCTACCAAGTTTTCAGTTCAGTTGGGGGTAATGAAGGGGCAGAAGGTTTCGTCAAAAACCCTTGAACAGGGTTTTAAGCAAAACTCTAAGAAATGTATATCTTGTTTCTTGATCATGGAAGCAGTACACATTCATTATAAATGCTAATTGTGTATATAGAAAATTATAAATGAGGGAAAAATGTAAAATAAAAATTTTTAATTTTTTCATATATAAATATTCAAACTGGAATATTATAGGTTTTGTAACTTGTTTTTTCCACTTATCACATTGCAAATATTTGATTTTATAATGGAATATCATCAGAAAATATATTTTAATGACAATAACACACCATGAAAAGGTAATTTAAAAATCCCCTTATGAGTATGACTTGTTCATAAATCTTGTACATACATCTATGCTATGTGATATTTCTAATCTCTGTTTAGAACTCTTTTACGTTTTCAGTGGTTATTGCTATTCTAGTAATAGATTCCAAACTAAGTGGTGGATTTTAAAATAGTGAAACTACTACATTCTCCTTAATGAAAAATTAGGTACCCACTTCTGGTTATTTTGGGTAATTGACAAAACCATACTATATTCCCTCCCACCCTTCCACAAACAGTAATGAGGCAGATATTGTACATAGGGCTGGGGATCAAAGACAGAGGACTCAGTCCCAGTCCTGAAGAAATTCATGGTTCAGATAAAGAACTACAGTTCAGTGTAACTGTTTGAGTGAAGGTGTACATGATGAGATGTCTTTAGAGGCAGAAGATGCTAAGTCAGCCTGGGAGTGTGGAACAAGTTAAAAATGAAGAATGAAAGGTTCACTAGATAAATGAGAAAGAAATGAGCATTCCAGACAGAAGGAGCAGCTTGTGCAAAAGGAGTATATGAGTGTATGACATATTTGCAGAATGGCTAGAGTTTGCAGAGGCTGAGCTTGATGAGGGGCGGTCGGGGAATAAAGAACCTGGACCATAGTGTTGGAAGTTTTGGCCATAGCAATCAGAGCAGAAAAAGAAGTAAAAGGAATCCAGATAGGAAAAGAAGAAGTGAAACTCTTGCTGTTTGCAGATGACATGATCCTCTACATAGAAAACCCTAAAGACTCTACCAGAAAATTACTAGAGCTAATCAATGAATATAGTGAAGTTGCAGGATATAAAATTAACACACAGAAATCCCTTGCATTCCTATATACTAACAATGAAAAAACAGAAAGAGAAATTAAGGAAACAATACCATTCACCATTGCAACAAAAAGAATAAAATACTTAGGAGTATATCTACCTAAAGAAACAAAAGACCTATACATAGAAAACTATAAAACACTGATGAAAGAAATCAAAGAGGACACAAACAGATGGAGAAACATACCGTGTTCATGGATTGGAAGAATCAATATTGTCAAAATGGCTATTCTACCCAAAGCAATCTATAGATTCAATGCAATCCCTATCAAGCTACCAACGGTATTTTTCACAGAACTAGAACAAATAATTTCACAATTTGTATGGAAATACAAAAAACCTCGAATAGCCAAAGTAATCTTGAGAAAGAAGAATGGAACTGGAGGAATCAACCTGCCTGACTTCAGACTCTACTACAAAGCCACAGTCATCAAGACAGTATGGTACTGGCACAAAGACAGAAATATAGATCAATGGAACAGAATAGAAAGCCCAGAGATAAATCCACGAACCTATGGACACCTTATCTTTGACAAAGGAGGCAAGGATATACAATGGAAAAAAGACAACCTCTTTAACAAGTGGTGCTGGGAAAACTGGTCAACCACTTGTAAAAGAATGAAACTAGAACACTTTCTAACACCATACACAAAAATAAACTCAAAATGGATTAAAGATCTAAATGTAAGACCAGAAACTATAAAACTCCTAGAGGAGAACATAGGCAAAACACTCTCCGACATAAATCACAGCAAGATCCTCTATGACCCACCTCCCAGAATATTGGAAATAAAAGCAAAAATAAACAAATGGGACCTAATGAAACTTAAAAGCTTTTGCACAACAAAGGAAACTATAAGTAAGGTGAAAAGACAGCCCTCAGATTGGGAGAAAATAATAGCAAATGAAGAAACAGACAAAGGATTAATCTCAAAAATATACAAGCAACTCCTGCAGCTCAATTCCAGAAAAATAAATGACCCAATCAAAAAATGGGCCAAAGAACTAAACAGACATTTCTCCAAAGAAGACATACAGATGGCTAACAAACACATGAAAAGATGCTCAACATCACTCATTATCAAAGAAATGCAAATCAAAACCACAATGAGGTACCATTACACGCCAGTCAGGATGGCTGCTATCCAAAAGTCTACAAGCAATAAATGCTGGAGAGGGTGTGGAGAAAAGGGAACCCTCTTACACTGTTGGTGGGAATGCAAACTAGTACAGCCGCTATGGAGAACAGTGTGGAGATTTCTTAAAAAACTGGAAATAGAACTGCCATTTGACCCAGCAATACCACTTCTGGGCATACACACTGAGGAAACCAGATCTGAAAGAGACACGTGCACCCCAATGTTCATCACAGCACTGTTTATAATAGCCAGGACATGGAAGCAACCTAGATGCCCATCAGCAGATGAATGGATAAGGAAGCTGTGGTACATATACACCATGGAATATTACTCAGCCATTAAAAAGAATTCATTTGAATCAGTCCTAATGAGATGGATGAAACTGGAGCCCATTATACAGAGTGAAGTAAGCCAGAAAGATAAAGAACATTACAGCATACTAACACATATATATGGAATTTAGAAAGGTGATAACGATAACCCTATATGCAAAACAGAAAAAGAGACACAGAAATACAGAACAGACTTTTGAACTCTGTGGGAGAATGTGAGGGTGGGATGTTTCAAAAGAACAGCATGTATACTATCTATGGTGAAACAGATCACCAGCCCAGGTGGGATGCATGAGACAAGTGCTCGGGCCTGGTGCACTGGGAAGACCCAGAGGAATCGGGTGGAGAGGGAGGTGGGAGGGGGGATTGGGATGGGGAATACGTGTAACTCTATGGCTGATTCATATCAACGTATGACAAAAAAAAAAAAAAAAAGAACCTGGACCACCAGCACAGTAACAGCACAACAGCATCTGAAACATTCAATGCACACTGGCAAATGAGCCTGGGATGGCCTCAGACTCTGTTTTTGTAACTTTACACCTTGTTGCATCACTGAGAATGAAGAATAATTTCCTCACTGTAGGACCTGCTGCTGCTGCTAAGTTGCTTCAGTCGTGTCCAACTCTGTGCGACCCCGTAGACGGCAGCCCACCAGGCTCCTCCATCCCTGGGATTCTCCAGGCAAGAACAATGGAGTGGGTTGCCATTTCCTTCTCCAATGCATGAAAGTGAAAAGTGAAAGTGAAGTCTCTCAGTTGTGTCTGACTCTTAGGGACCCCATGGACTGCAGCCTACCAGGCTCCTCTGTCCATGGGATTTTCCAGGCAAGAGTACTGGAGTGGGTCACCATTGCCTTCTCCCACTGTAGGACTTAGGTATATGCTAGGTTACTTGAGTTGTGTCTGACCCTTTGTGACCCTATGGACTGTAGCCCACCAGGTCTCCTCTGTCCATGGGATTCTCTGGGCAAGAATACTGGGGTGGGATCTGTGCCCTCCTTCAAGGGATCTTCCTGACCCAGGGATCAAACTCGCGTCTCTTATGTCTCCTGCATTGGCAGGCGTTTTTTTTTTTTTTTTTTTTAACCACTCCCAGGCCACCTGGGAAGCCTGTAGGACCTACAATCAACACTATTTAAAACAAAATCTTAGCAAACTTGATGAGTATGTAGGTTTGATACTTTTCCTGTCTCCATTTGACAAGACTGAGACCTCTCAACTCCTTTTATGGAGTGTAGATACCCCAGGGTCCCAGAATCTTTACTTCCTTATTATATTAACTCTGTTATGAAAGGAACCTATGGTATTAAAACTCAGCAAACCTTGCCATAATTGTCTCATTCTTAAGAGCTCTTGTTTTTCCATTAAAAACCAATCTTTCCTGCTTCGACTATTTCTTTTTCAATTAGTTTAACTTCTGGAAAATATCACTGCAGTCATTTGAACAAATCCCAAGAGATTTCTATGAATTTGTGAAAACCAGGAGTTAATCGAAGTGCTGAGTTAGACAACTAACTTCAAAAGTATCCATATCCTTACTGGATAAAGATACAAATGAAGGGATTTCCCTGGTGGCCCAAGGGTTAAGAATCTGCCTTTCAGTGCAGGGATGTGGGTTCAATCCTTGGTCAACAAACTAAGATCCCAGTTGCTGAGGATCAACTAAGCCCACATGCCACACTAGAGAGAGTCCGTGTGCTGCCATGAAAAGATCCCATGCGTCGCAGCTAAGACCTGACTCAGTAGAAAAAACAAAGATACTAACAGATCTCACCTTTCTGAGATCGACATTAACCAGGACAAAACTGACCGTGTTGAATTGTGACTCCGGCGCCCTCTCATCCCACCCTCTCAGAATTTACTCCTGGCTTCCGTGCCAGTCTGAGACTCAGCCAGTAAAGAGGCAGAGTAGCCTTCATGGTAGATGTTCTTCATATAGCAGGGCTTTGATGCCATCAGAAACCAAGTTTCCAAGCTTTATTTACCCCACAGCACCAGGTGCCTTCCTGAGGAAGGATGGCTGGGAGAATATCTGTTCAGTGTGCTCTGTCGGTTGAAAACCACCAGCAGGATGAGCAACTGTGTCCTTGTGGTGAAGGACATTGTCTTTCATCTCCCTTATTTTAAGAGACCGGGAGCCTAGTAGAAGTTGCCATTGGAACACTTGTTAAGAGCATCTGTAGGCAAACTGAAATTGTAGTCTGAGCCTATATTTAAAACATATAGAGAATATAGAGTTGGGATCAATATTATCCAGAAACTGAAGGGAGACTGGTTAATCATTGGATATAAAGCACGTGCTTAGCAAGTGCTTAGGGCAATGTAATAAGAAGTCTATTTGCATAAAAGAGTCCATTTCATGTAACATTCATGTTGTAAAAGGTCATCTGATAAAGTACATTTAGCTCTAAAACGTGAGTAGTGTAAAGATTTGAAACTAGAAAATGATGACACTGCTTTTGTACATTCTGTTTCATAAAACTGTTCCCATCTGGAAGAAGCAATCTCTACCTGAGGAGGGTTTTCACGACTCCAGATGATTCTGAAGGGTCCTGCATCCACATTTAAAGAATAAGCTTGATTTTCCAACTGCCTGTAATGAGGTGGCGTGGGGGTGGGATGGGGGTGACAGCGGTCTCGGAGCCATAGAAAGGGCTGAGTTCAAATACCCAGTCTTTACCTGCTGTGATTTCATTAAGAAATCAGCTTCTCTATGTCCACAAAACGGGGACAGTAATGCTCACAGTGATGCTGTCAAGAGGTTTTTAAGGTATGGTTATTATTCCCTAGAGAAGGAAATGGCAACTCACTCCAGTATCCTTGCTGGGATAATCTCATGGACAGTGGAGCCTGGTGGGTTACAGTCCATGGGGTTGCAAAGAATCAGACAAGACTGAGTGACCAAGCACAGCAAATTATTATTCCCATGATTTTGACAAGACAATGACTTATGTCCTATGTACCTCTCGAGAGGCCGTTGCATGTGGCAGTAAAGGGTGTTTCTAGAACCAGGCTCCCTGGGCTTGAGTCCTGGTGCTGCCACTCACTGTGTGAGCTTGGGCAAGCCACTTAGCTTTGTGGACACAGATTCCTCATCTATCTAATGAAAATAATAATGTCCTGGGGTTACTGTGAGTTTTGAATGAATTGTTCCATAAACAGTAACTGGAAGAGCCTGACACAGTGCAACCTACAATAAATACTATTTCTATTGCTTGTATAACTCCAGACACTTTCATCACTAGGTTAACAAGAGATAAGCTTACTAGCATGTTGTTGGGATATTATGTCCTTTGTAATATTAGGAAAAAACAACAGTACAGAGAATCATAGCATTGAGGACTGAGTCCAGGAAAGTGACTTGAAAAAGGAGTTACTGAAAAATCAATAAATCTCTATTGAAAGACCATGCTCTAAACAGGCACTTTCAAATACATTTAAAATGTACTGGATGCTTTTGGCACAACCAACAGGAATGTGACGCTGTAGAAAGGAGAAGCAAATATGACATGGAGAGTTTTTCTAAATCGCTTTAACTGCTTTGCCAGATATTAGGAACTCTGAGTAATCCTAGAGACCACCTATTGGGACAGGCTGGGAAGCCTTGTGGCCTCTGTAAGTCTGAAGAAAACCCCTGACTTAGAGGCTCAGGACTGTTGGAAGGTCCCAGAGGGCTTGGAAAGGCCGTTCCAAGCCTAGCACTTTTAAGATGAAGTAAAGAGCCACTTTATCACACGCCACATATTTTCAAATGAACTTAAGGATGTGTTACTGCAGGCTTTTATTTCTTCTGATGAGTCATATAGACAACTGGAAACACTGACGCTCAGCATATCCATCGCCCCAGGCACCGCAGAGTTTGGTTTTCTAACGTAAACACAAATACTCAGGCATTTGGAAACAGAGAAGATCCAAATACATCAAAACTGTGGTGTCCTACAGCTACTCCTTGAATCCTCTACATATAGCACTGTGGTTGGAAAAGTCCAAGTCACAGTGGGCTGTGTTTTGATAGATGAACCAATACTCTGGAGCTCATCTTAGTAGGGAGACAGGAGCCCACTCATCAAATTGTCCTGATGAGTCAGAAGTCCTAAGTAATCAGGAAAGAATTTTATTCCATTCATTTACTTTCTGTATCACTTTATCTCTTATGGAAGGTGAATTCCTCTGCTTACTCAAATTTTTCAAGTGGAAAATTTGCAACAAGGGAAGACAAGGTGTGTTTTCCTTCTATGAAATTGCTCCCTAACCAGTGATGTACTATATGGACTGTGTATGTGTGTGTGTATATGTGTGTGCGTGCTCAGTCATTGTCAACTTTTTGTAACCCCATGGACTGTAGCCTGCCAGGCTCCTCTGTCCATGGAATTTCCCAGGTAAGAATACTGGATTGGGTTGCCATTTCCTACTCCAAGGGATCTTCCCAACCCAGGGGTTGAACCCTATCTCTTGCATCTCCTGCATTGGTAGACAATTTCTTTAGCATTGCACCACCTAGGAAGCCCTACTATATAGGCTACTCTGAGCCTAATTCACCCTCAACTGCAGTTCTGAAAGGCTACATATGTAAAGGTTGTATCAGGAGAGGGAAAGTGATGCCAGGACAAGAAAAGAGCCATTCCTCTGAAAGGATATTCACAGTGGCTGGGCTGACTCAGGAGTCTGTAGGGAGGGCTGGGCAGGGTTCAGATGGGGGATATTTGTACAGCTGATGATTGAAAGAAACTTCATAAGCTTTGGTGAAGACCTATGAAGGCTGCCCTCCTCCCACACAGAGGAAAAACTCCTTCATATTTCCCAGGATGGCACTTTGGAAGTTTCTTCCCCATTCAGCATGGGGCCTGGACTCTGTTTCCTCTCAGGATGGAGCTAATCTCATGGTCTCGAGGGAGGTACCTGGAACTCTGCACTTGGTCTCTATGATGACAGTTGACTTCATAGACAATAAAAGTAGGGAAGAGATATTTATTTTGCATTTAGTGTGTGTCAAGAACTTCACATCCTTTATCTCATTTAAATTTCCTAAGAGTCTTGTATCATCTTCATTTTATCAGAGGAAACCAAGTATCTGGGAGGTTAAGTAATTTGCCCGGTGTCAAAAAAACCAACTAAGTGAAGAGCTGGGATTCAAACCCAGGCATAACTCCAAAGTCATGCTGCTGCTTCTTAAATTTCTCTATTGACAGAAGTATTAGGGCCTCTGCCATCTTTCCAACTTCAGCAATGTCCTTTGTGCTTTAATAAGTAGTAAAGTCCAGTTCAAGGCTGTGGCTTAATTTATGCATACAGATAAGCTTAAAGGTAATGGACCATCCACGCTGCTGCAAATGGCATTATTTTGTTCTTTTTATGGCCGAGTAACATTCCATTGTATATATGTACTACATCTTCTTTATTCATTTATCTGGCAAGGGATATTTAAGTTGCTTCCATGCCCTGGATATTGGAAAATATGTTACTATGAACAGTGGGGTGCATGTATCTTTGTGAATTATGGTTTTCTCTGGGAATATGCCCAGTAGTGAGATCACTGGGTCATATGGTAGTTCTAATTTTAGTTTTTTTAAGGAACCTCCATACTGTTCTCCCTAGTGATAGTACCAACTTACATTCCCATCAATAGTGTAGGAGGGTTCCCTTTTCTCCACACCCTTTTCAGTATTTACTGTTTGTGGATTTTTTGATGATGGCTACTCTGACTGGTGTGAGGTGCTACCTCACTGCAGTTTTGACTTGCTTTTCCCTAATATCTGTGATGTTGAACATCTTTTCATTTGCCTTTTGGCCATTTGTCTTCCTTGGAGAAATGTCAATTTAGATATCCCACTCATCTTTTGATTGGATTATTTGTTCTTTTGATATTGAGCTGAATAAGCTGTTTGTATATTTTGGAGATTAATCCCTTGTTGGTTGCTTCACTTGCAAACATTTTCCCATTCCTAGAGATTATCACACTGAGCGAAGTAAGTCAGACAGAGAAAGACAAATATATGATGTCACTTATAGGTGGAATCTAAAAAAAAAGGGTGCCAAAGAACTTGTTTACAAAACAGAAGTCGAGTCACAGATACAGAAAACAAATTTATGGTTACCAGGGGACTGGTGGGGGGAGAGATAAATTGGGAGATTGGGATTGATATGTATACATTGCTATATACAAAATAGATAACTAATAAGAATACGTTGTGTAGCACAGGGAACTCTACTCAGTACTCTGTAACAGTTTATATGGAAAAAGGCTCTAAATAAACCCCAATTGAATATATATATGTGTATAACTGATTCACTTCACTGTGCACTTCAAACTAACATAACACTGTAAATCAACTATACTCCAATAAGAAATACAGGCAGTGGACCTGGGCATTTACATCTCAAGAAGGGAAGAGAAATGGTCAGACCAGTATCCACCACTTCTCCCGGGCCACCCTCCAGTCTCTCCTGCAGTAAGTTGGAGCGTCACTTCCATTCCATTTCTACATCAACTATTACCTTTTCATCAGACAGTCCAAAATTCACTGCTGTCCTGCTGGGAGTCATTAACAGAAACCTTATTTCTTCCACTGGTGCACACGCTGACATATTTACCTGTTCTGCCTTCTGCAAGATAAATGTTACCTGGGTGCAAGTTGGAGAATTCAGAATGATGCCCAGACCCAAGGAAGCTTCGCGTTTTAGTGAGCAAAAAAGATGCCAATTTTGTGGATGCCGGTTTCTTTACATCTCACCAGATGCTGAAGATTGAGTGATGAAGACCCCCAAAATGCTCCTAGGTGAAGCTACACTACTATGTGGGTAATATTTACCTGGCTTTCTGGTCTTGAGCGGATAAGAAGGAAAAAGGGAGCACTGTACATTCCTGGAATGATACACAATAGGATGGATGTCCAGGTCCTGAAATGCACTGACAGTAGCGCTTTCTAGATGTGCAATGAGTGGGTTCTCTGCCTCCTGACTCACTGATGCATTTATTTTGCAAATTTTTATAAAGGGATATGTCAAGTGCCCCATGGAGGGTTGTGAAATCTGGAAAAGATGAAATAAATGTTCTCTTTTGAGAATGGTTGGTTTTTCTTTGAAACTAGGGGCCAATTTGCTCCATCCAAGGGTCTTGGTGGACTTCATATTGCCTCAGTCAATCCAGAGTTCTCCCTAAGTGCAGCCTGGGATCCAGAGAGGACTTCCCAGGTGGTGCAGGGGTAATGAATCCATCTGCCAATGCAGAAGGCGCAAGAGATGCAGATTTGACCCCTGGGTCAGGAAGATCCCCTGAAGTAGGAAATGGCAACCCACTCCAGTATTCTTGCCTGAAGAATTCCATGGACAGAGGGGCCTGATGGGCTACAGTCCATGTGACTGCAACAAGTCGGACACAACTGAGCGCATGTACCTGGAATCCAGAGAATACACTTGGGTCATGGTGAAGAGAGGGAAGGAGTTGAGCAGCAACCAGCAGGCAGTGGGCAATGCTTTTCTCTCCTCAACCCCACTCATCCCGCTACAGGTTCAATTTTATTAAACTCAGGAGCTGTAAGTATATGAGAAGAGTAATTCTTTCTTTTCAAATCACTTCCCCAGAGAGAACTTTCCGAGATCCTTATGCCATCTGATGATAACCTAAGCTAAAGGTTACTACAACTGTGTGATCACAGAAACAATGGCTCTATGGTGGGGCTCTGAGAATCCAGAGAAGACCCACCTTCACCCCTCATGAAATGGAACCAGGAAAAGTTAAACTGGGAGGATAAGAGAACAAGACGTTCACTTCACTCTATCATCCTGCCATTTTGTACCCACTTTTGTCTGCAACACACTGTCCCCTGGGATACACACAGAATCAGACAATTTCTTCTTATAAATGATCCCAGATACATATATAAATAAACACATTTGCACCATTCCTAGGAGGTAAAAAAAAATGTTTATACTGAATATAAAATAGCACAAAGATTAAAAAATATTGATTAATTGAAAGTAAAGATCAACTGTAAGAAACATGTCACTAGAACCTGAGCTATTGGTTTTAGCTGGAAGCTAAAAGCGGGAGAAAAATGTGATGGATTGTGTAGTTCTCAGTTACAAAAGAAAATACATAGGTCTGCCTTGTACATACAAACTTTTTCCTGGTACTGGATTTAAGGAGGACTGTATGTCCTGGCTTCTTATGTAAGAGGCACACAGCATTATGCTTACCTAAGGAATTTCTATAAGGGACACAATATCTCCAGTTCCAGTTTTGCAAAAGATACAGATAAGACAAGCTATAGATAGGGGAGGGGAGGGGTAGAGCCTCTGCTGTGGGTAAAAGTATAAGGGTTAGTCTTACATTTCCACCCATTCAGAAGCCAACTCACTCCTCCACAGGCAACCACCATAGACATTTCTGGGGAAAGCATAAGTGTATATCTAAAAGGGAAGTTTTTGAAATCTTTTAGAGATTAGCATCTACTGTGTGTCAGGTACAGATCCAGACACCTTATAAAGTGTATTACAAAGCAACATGTTACAACCACAAGATGACAGACTTGTAGTCAGATATAGAGCCTTCTCTGTGTGACTTCGAATAAGTTAACTAAACATCTTTGTGTTCAGTTTCCATGTCTGTAGTATGAGATCAACATTATCCACTGTAGGGGGTCATTGTAAGGATAAAATGAGAGGAAAAAAATGTACAAAAGATATGCAGCTTACTGCAAAGTCAATAAACCCTCAGTCTTTTCTCCTTTCCTGTTTGCCCGTGGAACCTTGACAAATCCATGCAATGGACTGTAAAGAGGCAGACAGTGAGCTTGAGAAAAGTGAAGTGATCTGTACTAGATGATGCAACTGAAGTACAGACTCGTGGTTTAAAAGAGGACTGTCTCAGGCTTCTCTGGTGGCTCAGTGGTAAAGAATCCCCCCGTCAGTGCAGGAGACATGGGTATGATCACCGGTCCGGGAAGATCCCATAGACCTTGGAGCAACTTAGCCTGTGTGCCACAACTACTGAGGCTGTGCTCTAGAGCCTGGGAACTGCAACTACTGAGCCTCAGTACCACAGCTAAACTACTGAACCCCATGCCCCCTAGAGCCTGTGATCTGCAGAAGACAAGCCATCACCATGAGAAGCCCCCACTTGTCCCACAGCTGGAGAAAACCCCATGCAGCAATGAAGACCCAGCACAGCCAACAAATACATAAAATCATATCTACAAAAAAAGCAGGACAGGCTCATTTCAGATGTGATGCTCTTCCTACTTAACCATCTACTTAGCTGAGACTTGAGTCTGTATCATTTCAACATGAAGTGACCATTTCCATTTGCACAATCAGGGCCCAAAGCTCTGGCAAGGTGCTCACCTGACCAAAGGTGAAGTCCATCAAAGCCATAGGAGTATAGGTCATCACCAACACCATTGCCTCCCCATCCTTCTCCACCTCCGGGGTAAGGAGCGTAGCCAGAGGAAGAGGCCCAGCCCACCCGCAGATGCGTGGGCTCTGCGGTGAGGAAGGGGTCCGCCTGGTCGATGATGAGCTCGAAGTACCACTTCTTGTACTGTGCTGAGCCTTCGGCAACTCCCAGGAAGATGTTTGGCCGAATACTGAAATTAAACATGAGACAGGTGGCACCTACAGACTCTTGAGAAATAGGAAAGCAAACTGAACCAGACCATAGGAGGCACGGGGCCAATTAAACCAAAAAGTGAGAGTGAGAGTTGCTCAGTCATGTCCGACTCTTTGCAACCCTATGGACTATAGCCCACCAGGATCCTCTGTCCATGGGTTCTCCATGCAAGAATATTGGAGTGGGTTGCCATTCCCTTCTCCAGGGCATCTTCACAATCCAGGGTCTCCTGAATTGCAGGTGGATTCTTTATGGTCTGAGCCACCAGAAAAGCCCAATTAAACTGAGAGCAAGAGCAATTTCATGATTTTTGTCTTGTTCTAAAGCAGAATAATCTTCAAGCCTCCAACACCTGATCAAGTTCTTAGTGGGAGATGTCAGGACAACATTAATTCCATTATAAAATATAAAAGATCTATCTTCCCATATTCACGGCAACCAACATTTACTGAGTGCCAACCATAGGTAAAGATGTTGAAAACATCATGTAGAGTTGTATGATTGCAAACTCCTCTTTCTTTCTGTAAGTGTAAGAAATGACTTACTCAGGTTCCATCTTCTGGTAAATTGGTTTAGGCTTTCCCCCATAGGCATTATTAATAATAATGGCCTCTTAAAAGCATTAAGAAGTCACTATTAGAAATAATGCAGAGAGAGAAAGCCAAATACTGCATGGTATCACTTACACGTGGAATCTAAAAAAAAGTCCAACTCCTAGAAAGACAGAAACGAAAAGTAGTTCTGGAGAGTAGGGGCAGGGGGATAGTGAGAAGTTGATAAAAGGGCACAAACTTTCACTTATCAGACGAGTAAAGTCTGAGGATATAACATGGTGACTTTGTTGATAATAGGCTTCCCCTCATGGCTTAGTGGGTAAAGAATCCTCCTGCAATGCAGGAGGTGCAAGTTCAATCCCTGGGTTGGGAAGATCCCCTGGAAGAGGGCACAGCAACGTATTCCAATATTCTTGCCTGGAGAATCCTCATGGACAGAGGAGACTGGTGGGCTAAAGTCCACGGGGTCACACGGGGACATGCTGAAGTGACCGAGCATGCATGCACGCACAGTTGATAACACTGTATTGTAAAACTGAAATTCACTAAGAGAGTAGGACTCACATGTTCTCATTTAAAAATGGTAAATGTGTGAAGTGATGGTAGTGTTAATTAACTTCATGGGGAGAGAGGATCCTTTCATAATGTTTATATGTGTTGAATCATCACATTGTATACTTTACATATCTTATAGTTTTGTTTGTCAGTTATACCTCAATAAAGCTGAAAAAAAATTCAACCTCTATGACAAAAAGGGGGGGCAGATACATCAGTATTAGGCAACCTTGTTAAGAAATAGAGATTCTAACGTATCCAGAAAAAAATGGTTAGAAGCTTGGGACAAACCACTTGGAGTTGTTCTGGTTGGAATCCTACTCTTAGAGGTCCGCTGTCCTGGGATAAGACTGTGTCCATTTTGGGTGGGCAAGGGAAGAACCAGCCTGGTACCCAGAAGAAAGCCTGTGTGATGTCTACAGACTCGAACCTGCTCTGCACTTTGAAGGGGACATTATTTTCTCATGTCGCAAGGTAGGGAGGGAGCCCAGGTGGAGAGCTGCTGAAGTTGCTCCCTAGTCCAGGTCCAGTGAGTTCATGATTCCCAGGATTCTTCATGAGCCCATCCTGGCCTTCACAGACGGCCCTGGGATAAACGGCCAAGTGCCAGAGGATAAAAGAAACCATGGTCTCAACATGGGACATCCACTCTATCAAAAAATTTTTAGAAAAAAAAGTTGATTTATCAAAATAAAATATGTTATGAAGAAGGTATAAGATATGCATTAATGTTTAAAATAAAACATGGTAGATCCCTCTCTTAAGGCCAAATTCTTTAGTCCTCAGGTGATATATTTACTCCATCTTTGGCTACTTCAGGGGAGAAGTGTGAGAAATTCAGCTGAAGGGGTTGGAGTACAAGACCCTAACAGATGTGCACATTTGCTGGTCTTACCTTATGTGGTCACATCAGAATGAAGATGATGGGCAGGTGGCTGTGGAGTTGAGATCAGCACTCTTCCTTTCCTTTCTGGGGACAAGATGAGCATTTGCAATGATGGTGGTGGCCTTACCTTGTCACGTCATTAATCAGCCGCGTCTGCAGGAGCAGGTTTCTCCGGGGCAGCAAGTTGTCACAGATGAGATTCTGGTTGGCTCTCACTGCGACCCCATCGCAGAGGCAGAGGGAACACAGCACATCCAGAACCTGCGGCAGGACACACCCCAGCAGACCTCAGGACCACCGAGGAGGGGGTGGTGGTGGGCAGGACCTGACGGCCACAGCACAGGAAGGAAGCCCGCCTCATGAAGGTAAGGGCCAGGTGGCAGGGGTGAGCACCTGTTCAGAGTCAAGGAAGCCACACCTGCCCCACCAGACCTGAGTGAGTGATGCCCAGGCGCCTGCTGCCCCTTGGGGAAATGAGGTTGGGTTCCTTTCTAGTTCCTTTCTGCCCTAGTCTTGTGACCCATCCCTCCAAACTAGACACGCCACCTGTGGTCACTGTTCTGTTCAAGTGGGTAAGAGTCTGAGCTCTGAAGATAGCCTGTCTAGGTTCCTTTTCCAGCCAGGTCCAGGACTAGGGTGAGGTGCGGTAACAACATCCTCACTGGGTAGGTGCTGGAAGGGCCCCCATGGACCTCAGGCTGAAGCACGTGCTCCTGCCTGAAAGACACTCAGGTTCCCATCTGGCTAAGGTCCCTTGCTTGTGGCAGGCTTGGGATCCTCGCGTGGGTGGGGTGGAGGGGATGACAGGGCAGATTCCGAGTGCTGGTCTTCTGCTGTGATGCCACGAAAGCTCACTAAGATATCCCTATCTTCCTAGAAATCCCTATTCAGAAACATTTCATCTGCTTTTTCTCCCCCAGGAGAGTGAGATTAAACCATGAGTGAGCAAAGCAGGCAGACTCCGAATCTACCAGATCCACCACGCGCTGTTCCTAAACCACCTCATATGCCAGCTGCCAGGGAAGTGGGAACAGTCCCCGGGCACCTCTCCCACGTGCTGGCCTGCCTGCCCAGTCTCCTTGGGCTGAATCCTCATTCATCCATATTTCATGTTCCTCGCGCGGCAGAGCAAACACGCTGGGCCAGGCACTGCTCCTCCCTCTCTCCCCCAGGGGGAGCAGTGTGTAAACAGCAGTGGATGAATGCTGGCCAGGAACGTGGCAGGCTACGCTGACAAGGAGGGGGCAGCCCCAGTTCAGTCTGACAAAGTGTGGCCACCCAAGACTCCATGCTCAGGGGGTTGGATGGCTTCATGGTGTTGATGGCATTTGTATCCATAATTCTCACAAACCAGTTTTCTACCTGGCTCCCTGAATGTCAACTTCATTCCAAATAAACACAGAGCACATTGATGGGACAAGCAGAAAAGAACTCCAAAGGCGGTTTGACGGAGGACTCTCACCATTGCCACTCCATGAAACATATGACCGTGGCGCTGGAAATCCAGAGGATAATTTGTCCCTCTAAGAAAAGAGCCCATAGATGGCCAGGAAATTAAATACTCATCATCCAGCCTAGCACACATTTCCATCTGTTTCGCCTTGAAGAGACGGCTGCAGGAGCCTTGCTGTCACAGCCAGAAGGAAATGAGAGCTTAATCCACATACAATAGGATCAGTGAGGAGCAAAAAGGCTCCGAAAAGCACACAGCCTAACGGAATAGTACATCACCTACAGATAAACGGTGCCATAAAGAATGTGCTGACAGTGTTCAGGCTTTATTTTACCAGGCGTTTCTTGGGGTTGTGCACCCCAACATTCACTGCAGCGCTGTTTACAACAGCCAGGATGTGGAAGCAACCTAGGTGTCCATCAACAGATAAATGGATAAAGAAGACGTGGTACACACACACACACACACACACAATGGAATACTACTCAGCCATAAAAAGAACGAAACATTGCCATTTGCAATGGATTAGAGATGGTCATACTGAGTGAAGTAAGTCAGACAAAGACAAACATCATATGATATCACTCATATGTGGAATCTAATTTTAAAAATGATGTAAATGAACTTATTTACAAAAGAGAAACAGACTCAGATTTCAAAAGCAAGCCTACCGTTACCAAAGGGGAAACGTTGTATGGGGGGATAAAATTGAAGCTGGGGATTAACACATGTACAGTATTGTACATAAAACAGAAACCAACAAGGACCTACTGTATAGCACAGGGAACTCTACTCAAAATTCTGTAACAAACTATCTGTGAAAAGAATTTGAGAAAGAATCAATACATGTATAACCGAATCACTTTGGCTGTACACTTGAAACTAACACAACATTGTACATCAACTATACCTTAATAAATTGTTCTTGAAAAGTGAAGGGCATGTAGATGGGTCAGTCTACCCTAGGGAAATGCACACATAGTCCTTAGGGGTCATCTGTACTTCCTGATGGAGAGGAAGCATCTCAGTGATCTCTGGGGTGCTTGTTGGCTGTGGTAGGTACTCCCCAGTGGTCACCACACTCTGCCTCCTCCTCATCCTATGCACAGAGGCTACACTTCCCAGACACACTTGCAGTGTGGTGGAGTCATGTGACTGAGTTCCGGCCAGCGGAAAGTGGGTGGATGTGATATGCACTGCTTTCAGGCTTGGCCCCTAGACTCTCCCTTTCCAGCAGGATGTGGAGATCCTGGGAAGGATTACAAATCCCAAGGGTCTCCTTACTCCAAGTGAGATCCTGCTGCACTGGGATCACGTAGGAGCTTGCCAGAAATACAGATGTTCAGACTTACCCCCAGAAACCTATCAGATCAGAGCCTTCAGTTTAACAGAATTCCCCAGATATTCACAAGCACATAACAATCTGTGAAGTCCTGTCCTGGGGGACAGTGAGGCTGCTAGATGGAAGAAAAGTGTGTCTCTGAATGACCACACAGCATGGAGCCCTCCCACTGGCCGGCCTCAGACAGTGACTTCACTGTGAGAATCTGGGGGTATCTGTCTTGGAATTAGGCTTCTCTAATCTATACACTGGTCCAACTTGAGAATTTCCCTGGACCACTCTGTGAAATTCATTTGCTGCTTAATTGTAAAACCATTTTCACCACTGACACATTTCATCCAAGATCCTTCCTTGCGCATGTAATCTCCATTAGTCACCACCCCAAACACAGGCTCACATGGGAATTCTGATTTAAAGGTAAGAAAGAGGCACTGCACATCTGTGGAAATAGCATTTGGCTCTTGCATTTTGTTCTCAGCTTTCTATCAAAACAGCTTTATTTTTTAAAAATACAAAAGGTACTTAATTAGGTGAATTTTATGTCATGTTTTATATTTGATAAATGAGTGCTTTCTCCCTGGGGAACAGATTCTGTTCTCCCTGTGGATGTGTGAACTGAGTGGCTGGGAGAACTTCTATCTTGCCTTGACTGCCTGGGAACTCAGAGGTGATGTTCTGGAGCTATTACAGCAAGTCTGTGGGAGTTAATGGTTTCCTTACTTTTGGACTCTTCTGTGCCACACCCTAGGGCTAACATCTCAGTTCTGATGTATACTTTCTCAGGACCAATGATATGACTATTTTACAACAATTTTTTCTCACAGGTGGCTCCAAATTCTTGTGAAACAAAGAGTAAAAAAATATTCATCTGTGATAACGTCGAGCAGGTGTGAAGTACATTAGGTTACAGGGGCAAGTGAAAAGGGCATATTATATTTTTATTATTAGATACTTTCTTCATGGAAAAATTAGACGGTTACTGTCAGAATCTTCCACAGTTGTCCTTTTTACTCAATAAAATTGGTGCCACCAACATAGTAAGCGTGTCTCATACTACGAACAGCCATCTGTTGGATGAGATGAGACGGGTGCATTTGCGAGCTTCCACCCGTTCAAGGTGAGACAGGAGATGGTGGTTCTACTCATCCATTCCTCTTTGTTTTAATCACACCCTCAAAAACATGCATCAGATGCCGGCTGTGTGTAACATGTGAGCTGGGTACCACAGGGATCACAAGATCCCTGCTGTCAAGGAAACTTAGTCTCTGAGAGAAATATATACATAGTATATCTATAAGGAAAGGCAGGGTGGAAACACCATGGAACAAACTGCATGGTGTACAGGGGAGGAGAGGGAATGAATCCCACGGCTGGGATTCAGAAAAAGATTCATGGAGAGGGTGGCATCTGAACTGTTCTGAAGGCAAACAGAATTTTGATGGGATCTGGAAAAGTAGAAAGTGAGGAGATGCTGAGGGTGAGTAAGCCTTGTCACTTGTGAGGTCATGGGGTAGAGTCCATTCAGAAACTGGGGCAGCACACCCCACTTCTGTCCTTTTTACTCCAAAGACTGTGCTTTCTCTCTAACTTTTTGACCTAAATTTGACTATGCTTTAGATGACTGGCAATGCTTTTCACAGCAAGGATAGAGCTGAGAACTAAAATATTACTTGCCATATCAGTAAACAAAGGATGTCACAGCCAGCACATTATAGCTCCTGCAATGGTGAGCCCTCAGGCAGCTCAGAAAGGAAGCAAAGAATGGCTTTCTTTTCTAAACATATGAATGGAGGAGGCACGGTACAGTAAGGGGTTTCTCAAACCTACCGTATCTATAAACCTTTAACAAAAAATGTCATGGTCCTGAAGACCACCTTCATGGACCCATGGTGCTGCTGGGATTCTCCAGGCAAGAACACTGGAGTGGGTTGCCATTTCCTTCTCCATCATGGACCCATAGGAACTCTCAAATTCCAGTCTGAGAAACACTAACTTACTATATGAAAATGGTTTCTGATTGTGAATTTTTTTTACTGCAAAGAGTTTTATATTTATATAGTAATAAAAATTGGAACACAAAATTAAACATAGTCTCATAGAACATGCCAGACTACAGATTGAGAAACATTGGAAAGAATATTGAACTTAGTGTTGGAGACTTAAATTATGGTCCTGGTTTGTCTGGCAACCTTAGTTAATATTTTAAGGTGTCATATACACTGGGCTTATTTTTGCCTCAAGTGGAAATAATACTTCATGGAATAATAACAAGGAAGAAAGAAAATGCACGTGAACACGGACAAATACCTGGTATTTGTCAGACGTAAAATAAATGTACACTATCATTATCATCATCATGTTTTTGGAGGCATTGTGAGGTGCCCTGGGAGGCGTTGTGAGGTGCCCTGAGCTCTAAAATTCTATGTATTTTGAATCACTATCTTCACAGAAAACTAACTGAGCAGGTCAGAGATGTCTGGAAACCTGGGACTATGGAAAACAGAGCAGCCTGGATAGGAAAACATTGCTTTGGCATTTTCCAAGTCAAGATACAATGCTGCAATGGAAGTCTAGTCTGCACCCAGCACATTCTTTGCCAAGCTACCACAAATATCCCTGGTAATGACCTGAGACTAGGTTTCCCTTGAAAATAAAAGTCATGTACATGAAAAACTCTAGTGGGGGAACTGTATTCATGACAAGCCAGTCCCCATCCAAAAAATCCATCAGAAAACAAAAAGATGGGACATTCTAGAAGAGATTCTTTTTGTAACATGATCACATTGCCTCAGCTTTGACATCATTGCCCAGAACTTTTCAGTCTGGAAGATGTAAGAGTACCATGCTAGTACACTCAGGTAACTTATTAGGCCAGGCATTCATTCCTAGGAGAATAATAAAGCTCCCTAGGCCTCAATCCCTAGGCATTGAGAGTTCCTTGGACAGCAAGGAAATCAAACTAGTCAGTCCTAAAGGAAATCAACTCTGAATATTCACTGGAAGGACTGGTGTTGAAGCTGAAGCTCCAACACTTTGGCCACCTGATGCAAAGAGTCAATTCACTGGAAAAGACCCTGATGCTGGGAAAGACTGAATGCAAGAGAAGAAGAGGTGACAGAGGATATGATGGTTGGATGGCATCATCGACTCAAAGGACGTGAGTTTGAGCATATGCCAGGAGATAGTGAAGGACAGGGAAGCCTGGAGTGCTGCAGTCCATGGGGTCACAAAGAGTCAGATACAGCTAAGCGACTGAACAACAACAACAACAAAAGGTTTCAGTATTCTCAGCCGTGGAATACTCATACCGTGTTCTCATACCGTGGAAAGAACAGTAACCAGCTACCATTACCGAGTGACAATCCAGTAAGGGCTTGTGGCTTTTGGCTGAAAGAAGCCATCACAAAGTTCGTTATCTACTAAGTGTGTTCTGTGGTGTGATCACAAAGCAGCCCCAGGAATAATGAAAGGAGAGCAGCTAGGCTTTCTAAGAGCTGCTCTTGACATGTGCCCGTGGCTCACGACTCAGGCCATGGGTTACTCGGGTGCTTATCAATTACTCTTATTACACTTTGCAGATGGGAAGGGACATGTTCAGACATAGCAAAGCTGGGCTGAAGCAGGAGCCTCATGCCTGCTTTTGATCTACCACATTTGGGAAAGCAATTACCAACCCCACATATTTCTTTCTGTTTTTTGCCAAGCAATTTCACAGATGCTAAGGCTTGTTTGTTTCCTAGGATGACACATATCATCTGAGCAGTGCTGCAGAGGCTTGTTCTCCTGGACCCCCCACTCCAAGATGTGTCTCCGATGTGCAGCGCCCCCAGCTGAGGGTGAGCAGAGAGGGTCAGTGACCAAGCTGGGTTCTCTCTGCTCTGCCTGAGCCCAGCTGCTCTCCCTCATATCCAAATATGCCACCTGATCTTGAAATGCTCCGCTTCAGCCTTGTAGTACCTGCCTGCTCACTAATAAGTCAGTAAGATATCTCCTTCCATGTACAGGGCAGTTATCAATGGGTCAGGATAAGACATATTTTAATAGACTTTCCCGAGATCATGCTCAGATGGTATGATGGTAGCTCAGATGGTTAAGAATCTGCCTGCAATGTGGGAGACCCAGGTTTGAGTCCTGGGTTGGGAAGATCCCCTGGAGAAGGGAATGGCAACCCACTCCAGTATTCTTGCCTGGAAAATTCCATGGACAGGGGAGCCTGGAGGGGTACAGTCCATAGGGTCAGAAAGAGTCGGACACGACTCAGCAGCTAACACTAATCCCCAGAGATCATGGTGTCTTAGAAATATAATTCCATACAAATAGAGAAATTAGAACTTTCAGAGACCTTAAAAAAAAAAAAACCAACCAAAACTTCACACAGAATTCTGCCTTCGTAAGTGAGGTGGCGTTGTCCTCATTTTACAGCTGAAATGATGGGGGCTCAAGGTCACGCAACTGTTTTCTCTAAGAGGAGAGCCCCACCGCTTGTCCCCTCTGGCTTGTTCATGAAAAGCTCATTTTTTCCACCTGCTTTGACTCATGGCAAGTCTGATTTCATTTAAGAACACGCCATGTTGCCAAGACTTTCTACATTATCCTAACTCTGATTTCTGTGTAGCTTCTTTATAAAGTTGGCACTAGCTGTTTCATTTCTAAGCTCCTAGACTCGAGGGTGGGATCAGTTCCTGCAGCTGACCCTGTATAGAGCTGAATGCCTCACAAACCAGCTGGGTGTTAAGGGGGTAACGATGATCCAGGCTTGGGAAGCTGGTGGAAACTGAGGGGACCGCCCAAGGCCCGTGTGCCTGGCTCAGAGTGTGCTCCTAAGAAAGACAGGTCTTTCAGGACCTCAGTTTCCAGAGATTTTTTTTTTTTTTAATTTATTTTTAAATCAAAGCCAAGAAAGAGAGTAGTCATCACTCTCTCTCTTTCAGGACCTCAGTTTCCAGAGGTTTTTTTTTTTTTTTTTAATTTGTTTTAAAAAAATCAAAGCCAAGAAAGAGAGTAGTCAATATTCTCTCCATAACACACAATAGTTACTAAGAAGCAGGGAGGGAAAAGGCAGGTAAAGTCAATCCCTGTTCGGGATTCTCTCCACACCTACCTTGTGATTCCGTCCGTGCTTATCCAACAGCGAGATGATGGACTTGATGTGGCCCTCTGCTATCAGGTTTAAGGCTTCTGGGCTCTCAATGAGGATGCAATGCAAAACTTCCAAGATACCTGCATGCATGCCACAAAATTCATTTGGACATTAAATAACCGGCAGAGCTAATTATAACTAGAAACCTGAGAGTGAAATGATCCTCCTCAGGGGAGAGAATACCATTATTCTTTGGATCTATTAAATATTTCCAGCCAGAAGAAAGATGCAGCCATCTCGGATAGACTTCAGGAGCCCCTGGGGCAACACTCTGTAATTTAGAGGTGAGTTTATTCATCACTAACCCCGCCTCCCTCTTCCTGGACAAAGACATGATCCTTCTGGGTCAAAATATAGAGAAGCAGCTTGAAAACAGAATTTTTAACCTGATCAAACCAAGCAATACCTAATTTAAAAACAGATAGAAAAAGGGATACCTAGTTTACTACAAATTCTAAAGGTCATTCAAATAACTTAGAAAATGCTTTGAACGTTCCTTGAAAAAGAATTTTTCTAGGAATCACTCCAGAATTTATTTTTAGATGCACTGGTATGGTATATGAGTAAATTTTAAGCTCACTAAATAAAGATTACTGGGCTTTGTCCCCTTTTCTGGGCACACTGGATGGTTTTCTGTATTAAGCAGAGGTGTAAGAAAAACATGCAGCCTGGCACCTGCATGTAACACTGGGGTGGAAATGCACAGTAAGTTGTTGACTAATATCTTTACAGGTTTATATTGAGAAGACTCCTCTTGATTCTCTTTGTTTCCCAAGGTTATCATAAATTACCCTAAAATGTAATCTGGCCCCTGGCAGGAGGCACTGAAGGAAACAGAGGCTTAGGAAGAAGACATATGTGGAGGTGGATGATTCTAGAGGAGCTTTCCCTTGGCTTGTCTGTTCAAGCTCCTGTCATCTGTAAATGATGAAAAGAACACCGAAACCATTCAGCTTCCCAGCGGGGGACCCACACCTCTCATGTTCTCTCATCTCTGAGGAAGCAAACTGCAGAGCCTCACGGCATGGTCACTTACTAACGATGACCACTTTTCTTGGCTCAAGTTCTCTGAGAGTCATCAAGAAGGGCTCTAGATATGGTGTTGAGGGTGACTCGGGGGTATGAGGAGTATCATTTCCTCTAAGTTCTTGGTCATCTTTCAGTCCTGCTTCTAAATAGTGGAGAGGACCATGTTCAGACTGGGTTGGGAATGATTCAAGGACCCAGGGAGAGGAGATGAGAGCACAAAGTGAAAAATGAAGCAGGAAAGGAATGAGTTTTGACACCTGCCTTAAAGCTGATCAATAAGGTTTTAAGAGTACCAGGAAGATTTAGGATTCTGTTTCTTTTGTTGAAGTAATTTCTGAGGATTGCTTACAATCCAGTGGGGGGAAAATTGTTTGGAGATTAAACTCTCTTTTTTAAACAGAAACAAACAAAAAACACCCCACCTTCTCCAGTTCTGTTCCCTGTCAAATCCTACCTGAGGAAGATTCTAGTCTGTCCAATTTGCTGATCAGCCAATCAAGGTTATTGGAGAATTGAGCGCAGTTGTTTCTGTTTCCACGAATAAGAGCAGCTGTGAATGAGAACATGTTTGATCATGTAGGTTAAAGGGCACAGTATGGGAACTTGGGATGCTGTTGAATACTCCATCTGCTTAGCAATTAAAAAGAATGAAACAGTCCCCTTCCCCTCCCAAGCCTTTTGATACATTCCTGTCTCTACATTTTGAAGAGCAAGAAAAATCTACCATTCATTCAAATACTTCCAGAGATTCTACTGTGTATGAGGCATCTGTCTACTTGCTGGGAATAAGGCAGTGGGAACCCAACAACAGATTCCCTGCCTTTGTGAAATGGGGGAGAGAGACAAAATACACACAGATTTTAAAAAATTACTTTAGATAGTGATAAGAAAGGAAACAATATCTGCTTGGTTGCTGGCTTCAGAACTCAATTTCCTCTAACGTTTTCTTAAATCTAGCTAAAGACTTGCTATTCTTCAGTGCTAAATGAAGGCATCCAAATGAGTACAACTGAAAGGGTTGGGTTAAACTAATAGGCAATAATAACAAAACATGAAACTCTACAATATCTAAAATGCATCAGTACATGATAGTGGTTCTCAAGGTGTGATCCTCGGATAGGAATATCAGTATCACCTGAGAACATGTTAAAAAACACAAATTCTGTGGTTTGTCCTATGTCTACTGAACCAGAAACTCCAGGGATGGGCCCAGCATCTGTGTTCTAACCAGCCCTCCAGCTAATTCTGATGCCTGTTCATGCTTGAGGACCACTGGTAGATGATACTGAAAAGGTAGACAGAGAAGATGCTGTCACTAGATTTCCACTAATCTAGACCAAGTAAGCTTCCCTCCATAGGCCAGTACTATAGGTGGGACTCTGGAATAAGTCCATGTTAACTGATTGGCCCTGAGGCTTGCTCGTCATGCTGCTGGTTTTCAAAGACTGTGGGATTCACAGACATTTGTAAGGTATTTGGATAAGGAAATTCTTCCTCAGGACCTCTGCTTTGTACCTCCACAGTCATTAAAGGGCAGAATTCAGTCTGAACGCCTCTCTTGCTTCTCAGGTCAGCCATAACAAGATCAAACCAGTCAATCCCAAAGGAAATCAACCCTGAATATTCATTGGAAGGACTGGTGCTGAAGCTGAAGCTCCTATATTTTGGCCACCTGATGTGAAGAACAGACTCATTGGAAAAGACCCTGATGCTGGGAAAGAAAGAGGGCAGGAGGAGAAGGGGGCAACAGAGGATGCAATGGTTGGATGGCATCATTGATTCAATGGGTATGAATCTGAGCAAACTCTGGGACATAGTGAGAGACAGGGAAGCCTGGCATGTGGTAACCCATGGGGTTGCAAAGAATCAGACATGACTTAGTGAATGAACAACACCAAGGGGGTTGACCTTGAGGCTCTCCAGTCAGGCTGTCTGGACTCAAGCCATAGTTCTATCACCTATAACATGTATGACCCTGGATGAGTTATGAACATGTCTGAGCATCAGATTCTTCAATAAAATGGTCATAGTACCTATACCTCACAGTGTTGCTCTGAGGGTCAAAAAGAGATATCCTACTGCCTGGCATCAACAAACATTAGCTATTACTGTTGTAATAATTACTACTGAGTTAAAGCCATATCATAAAATGTTAAGAGTTGGAAGAGACTTTATAAGGTCACTCAGTATAGTCACAATCTAATCAGTCTGACCCTGACAATGAGAATGAGTCTAGCCTGACTTCTCCAGGCTCCCCTCTGGCCTGCTCAACTTTCCATGGACTTTCTCTCAATGGGACATTTACATCAGACAAAAGCCCTAAAACGCTGCCTTGTTACCATGGTCAAATCATTATTGGTGGCCACCTTCTTGCAGAGGCCAATACTGTCTTCCACTGTCTTCTTCTCACAGGCTGGCAGCCTGGGCCCACGTGGTATAGGTTACAGCAGGCACTGGAAGGTCACCATGCATTCAGACTTGTGAGAAGAAAGATTTGATGCTAGAACATCTCTACTCAAGTTCCTTTTTCTTTCACCAAAATGAAATAAAAACAGGCCAAAACAGCAGGAATCATGACTTCCCAACAAGTGGACAGTGAAAGGGTACACTTTTGAACAGAGTAGACATCCTCCAACTGCAGGTGTCAAATGTCTGGAAGTGGAGGGTATCTTAAACATATTTTTTCTTTGCTCTCTCATTTTAATGATGAGGAATTGAGATTCAGGGAGCGTAAGGAACTGCCAAGGGCTTCACAGGTAGTTTGATAAAACCAATCACCATTTGCTTCCAGTTGCTGTCATTTTGGAAAGTAAAATAAGTTACCAGTTAACACAATGAATGGCTGGGTTAGGTGTTGTTCAGTCACCAAGTCATGTCTGACTCTCTGCAACCCCGTCAACTGCAGCACACCAGGCTTCCCTGTCCTTCACTATCTCTCGGAGCTTGCTTAAACTCACATCCATTGAGTCAGTGATGCCATCCAGCCATCTCATCCTCTGTCTCCCCCTTCTCTTCTTGCACTCAATCTTTCCCAGCATCATGGTCTTTCTAGTGAATTGGCTCTTCGCATCAGGTGGCCAAAGTATTGGAGCTTCAGCTTCAGCATCAGTCCTTCCAATGAATATTCAGGGTTGATTTGATAATCCACTGGGTTAGAATCAAATGGTTAGCACAATCTTCCAAGGAATGAGGCTGGATGACAATAGCAGTTTGTTCCATGAAAATGTTAGGGGAAACATTGGCTGAAACTACCCACCCTGGCCAGGCACCACAGTAACATTTGCATGAGTTATTTTATGGTAGGAATCCTGGTAAGGAACACAGAACTAACAAAGCACCACCAACAGGAAGAATTTTGGAAAGGTCAAAAGGAGACATCACATATCCTACTGACCTCCCAGAATCCTCCTTGCCGGAATCCAGCTTGGCTGAGCAATGCATGCACCACCAGGAAGGACCCTGAGTAACAGTGGTTGACCAGAGACAACCTGGAAACTAATCCCATCACCATAAGACCCGAGACTGTGAGCCACGGGACAGAACACTCCTCCTGGGTTCCCTAACTCTCCTCCCTCTGTCCAGGTGCCCCTTCCCAACAAAGTCTCTTGTTTTGTCAGCATGTATATCTCCCTAGACCACTCATTTCTGAATGTTAGATAAAAGCCCCCTGTTGGGCTCCCCCTTCCCACAACAAAAATGCCTACAGACCTCCCCAGCCACCTGCCCAGGGAGAGAGCTCTGGGCATGTACTTACCTAGCAATTTGTAGAGGAGGTTCAGAATTTCTTTCCAGGCCATCCCACTCTCCTCCCTGGCGATCCCTGCGAAGTGTGCTATGCTATTGTAGATATTTAAGCGATCAATGCAGTTTAACACAAGGGCTAACATTCCCTGTGAAGGTGAGTTGGGGAAAAAAGTAAAAATAGGTAAGATCTCAGGATCCCTTTTGTTCTCTCCTCTCCCATATCATTCACCTTTCAAAGCTGATGATACTAATGTGCAAACAGACCTTCACGGTGCCAATTTGGGTTTTATTTTTGCCTCCCCAAAACAAAATATGCATTTTTTATGCCTCAGAGACCTAAATAGCATCCATTTTGGAAGTGAGTCAGCAGTCTCCTCTCACGGGCTTGCCCCCACGTGTTTAACTTAAACCAAGGACGTAGTGCGGAAGAGGGAACACGAATGAGTCTCACAGAAGCCTGCTCTGTCTGGTGTGAAATGATTCTGACTCATCTAGAAACAGCCCTTGGATATAGGATCTATTTTTCTTTAAGACGCAAACTTGTGCATCTCCCCATCTGCTCCAAAAAGGGAATTTAGAGACAATAAGACTAAAAGAGGATTTTCTAAAATGACCTTTCCATCTAATTTACAGTACTATGCCACCCAGTAAAAACATCTGTGCCCAGCTGTTCTTAAAGAGCAGGAGGGAAATGGTATAAGTGTAGTTTCAGCAGTCTATAAAGGCACACAGAATATTCCCCCAGCCAAAGGCTCAGTAGGGACAGGTCTACTTCCCACACTGCCAACTTTAGAAATGCCCAAAGGACAAGCCCTGTCCACAGGAATGCAAGGCCGCAAGAATATGACCACGGCCTTGAAATTAATGCCAAATCATCATGTCCAAGCTTAGAAAAGCCATGTGATCTAAGATCACACACAGCTAGGGATGGAGCCAGAACTAGGGCCAGGACTCCATGAGCGCCAAGTTAGTATTTTCCCCATAGCTATGACCATCCCTCATGACTCAGATGCTCAAGTTCACCTTGAGACATAGTAGCGTCTGTATCTCTTAAACCAGCTCCCCAGGCATTTCTGATGTGGTGGAACCTGGGAATTCATACTTTCTCAACAAAGTTCTAAGGTAATTCTGACACCTTCCAAAATTTGGGAATCACAGCTAATGCCACACTCTCATAGCTGAGATTTTATGAAAGATGAATTTTGGATACATGGGTGACATTGAGGCTTTAAATTAATCTGGTTTGAATGTACCAAAGTATAAGCACAACAATGTTTGCTGCTAATGTGATCCAGGTGCTGACAGGAAAGGGTAACTTCCAGTGAATCTTTTTCTTTCCAGCTTTCTCTCTTTCTTGAACGCATGCATGCATGGAGACAAAGAGACTGCATGGAGACTGTGTAAATTGCAGTCATCGGGGTACTTCTTGCTCTGGACACAAAGAGCATCTCATTTTTTTTAATGTTTTGGACTTACCTCTTCCTTGAAAAGATTCTGTCTGTTTTTGAGGGAGCGGAGCTTGTTCTGCTTGCCTTCATGCTGCATCCCCTCCTCTGGGGGCTGGAAGTAGGCAATCAGGTCGTGTAAGGTCTGCAGGACCTCTTCTATCGGCACGGTGACTGGGGCAGCTGTGCGACTGTTTCCACTGAAACCACAAGACGGACATGGCTTAGGCAGCGGGTCTCCAGCAGGACCCTGACGAGTGTCCACTAGGTCCTGGCTCCTCCCTGCCCTGAACCGCACACATGGACTGGTATGGTTGTCGGGTACCCGGGAGAGTCGCTGTAGAGATAACCTCAAATTGAAGTTTGCTGACAAACAGCACAATGGGAAGGAATTTCTGATTCAATTTTAAAACCATTTCATAAATCAAGGGAAAGGAGCCCTGGCTGTCTGCCAGGTCTTCCTTTCTAAGTAGAAGTGCTTTTATAGATAATTATTAACCCATAGTTCTTTTAGACTACCACACATTCCTGAGACAGGTTAAGCATCAGCTGGAAGGGGTTCATCACTGAGTCTCTTCCTCCATCTACATCTTTGTCCTTTGTCTCCCCCCATGTGTCTCTGTGATACTCTGTGGGCGTTTTCCTCTTAATGTTTGTATGTTTGCAGACACCCTATTTGTGTATGTCTCCCTTGCTCTGTCTCTCCTTTCAACTTCCTGTGTGGCCTGCCTCTGCTTTTCCACCCCACACCAGTGTCCCATCTCTCAACATTCTTCTCTGCTTCATCGCCCGCACCATCTCCCTCTGTTGTCTTCCTCCCATCCTGTATGTATGTGGGTCTGACTCCCTCCGTCATAATTTTCCAAACAAATCTTATAACTGAATCCTTCCAACACAGAGCGGCCACAAACCTCCACAGATGACAAAACGACCCTTTGTTTTCCCATCTCCTTGAGAGGTACACTGGTGAGCTTTTCAGAGGCCAAGGCTAAGAAGAGGAAGGGGGAATGGATGCAGTCCATGGAACTGAATCTGAGACCCCATTGTCTGAGACCCTAGTGGAATGGGAACTTATTCCATGAGAGAGTAACATCAGGGTTTTTCCTTTGTGGTCAGTTTCTAATGAGCTGTCCTTTACATTTACTGCAGATTTGCTTATATGTCTGTCTGGACACATGCTAAATAAGACTGGGATCTAGGCCTCAGATGAAGCTTATAAACAAGTCCCGAAAATATTCAGGTGATGAGATGACAATAATCCCACTTCTGTGTAAAAACGCCAAGTGCACACAATGAGAGAAGAGTAAATTACAGGCAGGAGGTACTTCTCAGCAGTGTGTTCTCTGCCCATGGCAGGTGCTCGGGTAGTGATGATTGAAGATTCTCTGGGATATTATTGAATTCAGAGACAGTGAGGAAGAGAATCCCATACGGATATGAAGTGAAGGTTTGGGAAAAAGAACTCAATCAGAAATGACTCCCCAATTCCAGCTTCAGTAAGAATGAATACATTTTCCTCAATATTTCTGGTCTAGTTGCAGAGCTTTTCTCTCTCCCTCTCTCTCTTTTTAAAAATTTAATATTTTCCATATACCAGAGACACTCAGGCCAGTTAAGTGAAGAGTATGTCCTCATGTGATGAGAAATGAGGATGAAAGAAGAGATCTGTAGGCACTTCTGTAGCTTGATGGGGCAGCACATCACTATACAGAGGGTGGGAAAGCCCAGGGTATTGTCACTGCCATTTAACAGTGAGGTCCTTAGAGTGCCTCTAAGACTCCCGTGCTTCAATTCCACACCTGAAAAATAGGAAGGTACACTCTATGTTTGCCAGGATCCTTCCGGGTCTAATTTTTTTTTTTTTCCTGTGGCTTCTCAGTGCTGGATCACTTCATCTCGCCTCTTGAAGAAACATCAATATGACAGTTCTCCAGGGAAAATGCCTCCTTCCTTCAAAAGAGAACATATAACATGTACTTGGCATTGAGGACACATCCTCTGAATGGTTTCATGATGCTTACAGTCAACTCTAGAACCTTGAGGGAGGAGACCCAGATGGATCTAGATGGACAGGGCCAAGAGGATGCCTCAATTCAGAACTAATTACAACTGGCCCCCGTCTCAGCTCAGCCTTCCTCCAGCCGCTACAGCCACTGTCCCATTATGTTCTCAGATCTTTGCCAAGGATTTCTTTTCTTAAGTAAAAGCTCAGGTGATTCTGAGTATTCACCATACAGTTACCATAATTATTTATATATCATTCCCCTCCAAAAACTAAACTCAGAGGACAGCTGGATAGCATCTTCTCTCTTCAGCAGGACTTCTGAGACTCCTCGGTCCATCACACTGTTCATTTGTCCTATGGGACATTTCCCAACTACCACACGGGGGATGATGAGACAGTACAGGAAACTTAAAACATTATCTTCTTCATTGTTCTTTCTTCTTCATTCTTTATTCCTTTAACTTGTTCTTGCAGAAGGTCAATCTCTCTTTCTGGTTTCCATTTGTACATCGCACGCACTGTTGGTTTCTCAAAAGGGATGGGAGAAGAGAATCTATTTCCAAATTATGTTTTCATCCTTCACTTTCCAGCTCTTGCAAAATGTAAGTACCATGGCTTTTGTAGCCCTCAGCTGCTGTACTGGTTTGCTATTCATTAGCCCTCCTTTCTTGTAAAACATCTTGTGTCAGGGAGAATCAAGAATTTCTCCTGTTGAAGGTGGGGTTTCCAGAAGTGAGGAGCTCAGTGAGTTCTTTCGCCCAATAAAAGTGACAAAATTGGACGAAATCATTCAAAAAACTGTTTTAGGATTCTGGAAATTGACCAAAGGTATACCGGAAATTGAGAAGTTTGTTTTTTTTTTTTTTTTAAATAATGAACCTTGGTAAGAACAGTGGGAGTCTATGATATTTCAGCCCCAGATTGTTCCCATTCTCTCCCCTAGCTCCATGGAAAAGAAGGTCTAACAGGGTGAGGCAGGCCATGTGCAAGGTCCCAGACAGACACATTCAGGAAGAACCAGAGAGGGCCCCAGCTATCTATTCATCTCTGGCTGAATATGATGAGGCCCTGTGTAAGCAGAAAGTAAAATCCAGGAGGAAGTTAAAACTGCCTGACCTTTGGGCATATTATCCAACCCACAAACAGGTCTATCAGCAAAGGGTAGCAGGCTTGCCTCACAAGAAATAAGTACTCCAAGCTGAAAGCAAATGACACCAGACACTGACTAGAGTCCATACTGAGAAATAAAGAGCAGTGGTAAAGATTACTATGCAGGTCAATGTAAAACAATATGAATATGTACCAATGTTTCTCTTTTTTGTTCTTATACCTATTTAAAAATGCATAAAACAATAATTATAAAACTGTATTGCTGGGCTTATAACACATGAAGATATAATACATATATCAGTATTGTCACAAAGGAGTTGAGAGAGAAGAGAACAATATTGGAGCAAAGTTGATTTACTTGTTAAGTTCATACTAATGTGAAGTAGATTATTTCATATCAAAGACATACTAAGTTCCCTAGAGCAATTAAGAATGTAACTTTAAAAAGTAGTTAAAAACACTCAAAGGAATTAAAATAGTACTAGAAAATGTCAATTAAACCAAAAGAAAGCAGTAAAGGAAGAATAGAGGAAGAAAAAGACATATAAAAATCAAATAGCAAAATGGCACACATGAAACCAATCATCTGAATAATTACACTATCTATAAATTCATTACACACACCAGTAAAAGGAAGAGACAGTCAGACTGCATTTGGGGGAAAAAAAGGTTCAAAGTAAGCTATCTACAAAACACATTTCCAATTCAAAGACACAAATAAGTTGAGAGTAAGAGGACTGAAGATACATCATGCAAACAATAACTGTAACTAGCGTGTAAGACAGCCAGAGTGGCTCTACAAAATAAATTTTGAGACAAAAAGTATTCATATAAAAAGGGACTCAGCCATAAAAAAGAATAAACTTCTGCCATTTACAGCAACACAGATGGACCTAGAGAATATTATTCAGGGTGAAACAAGTCACAAAGAAAAACATAAATACTACATAATATGGCTTATATGTGGAACCTGAAAAATAATACAAATCAATGTATATATAAAACAGACTCACAGACAACAGAAAACAAATTTGTAGTTAACAAAGGGGAAAAGGAGGTAGGGAGGGACAAAATAGGGGTATGGGATTATCAGATACAAACTATTATGTATAAAATACATAAGCAACAAAGATATATTGTATAGCACAGGAAGTTATAGCCATTATCCTGTGATAACTTATAATGAATGTAATCTGAAAAAATAGTGAATCATCACAGTGTACACCTGAAACTAATATAATATTATAAATCAACTATATTTCAATTTCAAAGAAAAGAAATACTTGGGGAAAATTTTTTTAAAAAATAAAAGAGGGAGATAGTTCATAAGAATCAGTTTGGGGGTAAGATGTATTTATTATAAACTCCTTGGTGGCTCAGACAATAAAGAATCTGCATGCAGTGTGGGAAACCCAGGTTTGATCCCTGCATTGGGAAGATCCCCTGGAGAAGGTAAAGGCAACCCACTCCAATATTCTTGCCTGGAAAATTCCATGGACAGAGGACCCTGATGGGCTACACTCCATGGGACTGCAGAGTTGGACGTGACTGAGTAACTAATACTTTCACTTTCAAAGCACCCAATAACAGAGACCAAAATATGTGAAGAAAAAATTGACAGAATTGAGGGAGAAATAGACAATTTAACTATAATACTGATTTCAAACACATTCTCAAGCAGATAATGTAATAAACTGTATCAATAAAGGACAAAACCACACCATCAACTCAATAGACAGAAAGCAGTTGACAACATCTAACTATCACCCATTCAATATAAAAAGCTCTCATCAAGCTAGAAGAGAACTTCCTCAACTTGATGAAAGATACCTATGAAAACTCTGCAAGTAAGTACCAAACTTAATAGTCAAAGACCAAATGTTTTCCCACTAAGATCAAGAACAAGACAAGGATGTCTGTTCTCTCTACTTTATTCCGTATTGCAGTAGTTCTATCCAGGGCAGTCATGCAAAATAAAATAGAAATGAAGGGCATTCATTCTTATTGGAAAGGAAAAAAACACTCCTTTTATTCACAGATGACACAATCCTGTATGTAGAAAATTCTAAAGAATCTACACCAAAAAATACCTTCACTATAATAAAAAATTTCATCTAGGTCATAGGATACATGGCTGACATTTTAAAAACTCAATTTCTACATGTCAGTATATATAGACACCAGCAGTGAACAATCTGAAATGAAATTAAGAAAAAAATGAATGAAATTAAGAAAACACCTCCATTTGTAGTTGCATCAAAAATAAATACTGTGTAGGTTTCATAAAATAGTGTAAGATTTATATACTGGAAAATCTAATACCTTGTTGAAAGGAATCCAAGAAGAATAAATGAATGGACAGACATTCTGTGTTTATGGACTGAAAGATTTATTAAGATAAAAATTTCCCAAAACTGATGTATAGATCCACTGCAATATCTATCAAAATCCCTGCAGGACTTTCTTACAAAAATTGATAAATTCACCCTTAAATTTATATAGGAATGCAAAGGATCAGAAGAGTCAAAATAATATCAAAAAAAAGCACAACATTGTAGGAGGACTCACTCTATCTGATTTTAATACTTATTATAAAGCTATATTAATCAAGATAGTGCTATTTTACTATAAACATGTTTTAGTATGTGAGATGAGTTTACTTGTGTATCTCTCTCCATATATATATATACACACACACATACACAATCATGTATATATATACATACATGTATACCTTTTTGTGTATGTATGTGTGTACAATTTATATATGTAATACGTATTTAAAACACACAGAAATACTCTTAGGCAATAAGAAGGAACAGAGCACCATTACATATTGCAATAGGGATGAACCTCAAAAATGTAATGCTAAATGTAAAGGCCAGATTCAACAGACCACATATTGTATGGTTTATCAATTTAATGCATTAAAATGTGAGAGAAGCAGATGATAGGTTGCCTAGGGCTGGGAGTAGTAACTAGTATAAACTGCAATAGGCATAAGGAATCCTTTTGGGGTGATGAAAATGTTCTAAAACTGAACAGTAACAATGGCTGTACAGCTGCATAAATTTATTAAAATTCACAAAGTTGTACACTTAAAGGGATAGATTTTATGATATGCAAATTATAACCCAATAAAGCTGTTTAAAAATAATTTTCCCATTGTTAGGCATGTAACTCCCACTGAATTTTTAAAAATAACAGCTTTATTGAAATATAGTTCATGTATTATACCATAATCTATTCAAACGGTAAATAGTTTTTACTATATTTACAGAGTTGTGCAACCATGACCTAAGTCAATTTTAGAATCTTTCATCAGCTTTCCCTCAAATCCCATACCCAAAAGTAGTCACTCCCCCTTTTCACCTGCTATCACACCATTCCCAGATCTATTTTCTGTTTCTACAGATTTGTCTATTACAGATATTTCATATAAAAGCAGTAATACAATATGTAGTCTTTTGTGACTGGCTTTTTTTCACTGAGCATAAAGCTCAACATTCAGAAAACTAAGATCATGGCATCTGGTCCCATCACTTCATGGCAAATAGATGGAGAAACAGTGGAAACAGTGTCAGGCTTTATTTTTTTGGGCTCCAAAATCACTGCAGACGGTGATTGCAGCCATGAAATTAAAAGACACTTACTCCTTGGAAGGAAAGTTATGACCAACCTAGACAGCATATTAAACAGCAGAGACATTACTCTGCCAACAAAGGTCCATCTAGTCAAGGCTATGGTTTTTCCAGTGGTCATGTATGGATGTGAGAGTTGGACTGTGAAGAAAGCTGAGTGCCAAAGAATTGATGCTTTTGAACTATGGTGTTGAAGAAGACTCTTGAGAGTCCCTTGGACTGCAAGGAGATCCAACCAGTCCATCCTAAAGGAAATCAGTGCTGGGTGTTCACTGGAAGGACTGATGCTGAAGCTGAAACTCCAATACTTTGGCCACCTCATGAGAAGAGTTGACTCATTGGAAAAGACCTTGATGCTGGGGGGGATTGGGGGCAGGAGGAGAAGGGGATGACAGAGGTTGAGGTGGCTGGATGGCATCACCGACTCGACAAACGTGAGTTTGAGTAAACTCCGGGAGTTGGTGATGGACAGGGAGGCCTGGCGTACTGCGATTCATGGGGTTGCAAAGAGTTGGACACAACTGAGCAACTGAACTGAACTGAATTGAACTGAACTGAATGTTTACAAGGTTCATTTATGTTGCAGTGTATGTTAGAACTTCATACCTTTTTACAGACATATAATATTCTGGTATATAGATAGAGCACCTTTTATTTATTCATTCATCAGCTGATAGACATTTACACTGCTACCACTTTTTGTCTGTTATGAGTAATGCTGCTTTGAACATTTGTGTACAAGTTTTTGTGTGGTTATCTGAGGAGGCCCACAAAAAGCTGAGAAAAGAAGAGAAGTGAAAGGCAAAGGAGAAAAGGAAAAATATACACATCTGAATGCAGAGTTCCAAAGACTAGCAAGAAGAGATAAGAAAGCCTTTCTAAGTGATCAATGCTAAGAAACAGAGGAAAACAATAGAATGAGAAAGACTAGAGATCTCTTCAAGAAAGAGATACCAAGGGAACATTTCATACAAAGATGGGCACAACAAAGGACAGAAATAGTACAGACCTAACAGGAGCAGACGATTTTAAGAGGTGGCAAAAATACACAGAAGGACTAAACAAAAAAGATCTTAAAGATAACCATGATGGTGTGATCACTCCCCTATAGCCAGACATCCTGTAATGTGAAGTCAAGTGGGCCTTAGGAAGCATCACTACGAACAAAGCTAGTGGAGGTGATGGAATTCCAGCTGAGCTATTTCAAGTCCTAAAAGATGATGCTGTTAAATTCTTGCACTCAATATGTTTGGAAAACTCAGCAGTGGTGACAGAACTGGAAAAGGTCAGTTTTCACTACAATCCCAAAGAAAGGCAATGTCAAAGAATGTTCAAACTACTGCACAACTGCACTCATCACACATGCAAAGTAATGCTCAAAATTCTCCAAGCTAGGCTTCAATAGTATGTGAACGAAGAGGTTCCAGATGTTCAAGCTGGATTTAGAAAAGGCAGAGGAACCAGAGATCAAATTTCCAACATCCATTGGATCATCAAAAAAGCAAGAGAGTTCCAGAAAAACATCTGCTTCTGCTTTATTGACTATGCCAAAGCCTTTGACTGTGTGGATCACAACAAACCATGGAAACTTCTTAAGGTGATTAACCAGACCACCTTACCTGTCTCCTGAGAAATCTATATGCAGGTCAAGAAGCAACAGTTAGAACTGGACATGAAACAACAGACTGGTTCAAAATTGGGAAAAAAGTACGTCAAGGCTGTATATTGTTATCCTGCTTATTTAACTTATATGCAGAGTACACCATGCAAAATGCCAGGCTGGATGAAGCACAAGCTGGAATCAAGATTACGGGAGAAATATCAATAACCTCAGATATGCAGATGACACCACCCTTATGGCAGAAAGTGAAGAGGAACTAAAGAGCTCCTTGATGAAGGTGAAAGAGGAGAGTGAAAAAGCTGGCTTAAAACTCAACATTCAGAAAACTAAGATCATGGCATCTGGTCCAATCACTTCATGGCAATTAGATGGGGAAACAATGGAAACAGTGAGAGACTTTATTTTCTTGGGCTCCAAAACCACTGCAGATGGTGACTGCAACCATGAAATTAAAAGACACTTGCTCCTTGGAAGAAAAGCTATGACAAACCTAGACAGCCTATTAAAAAGCAGAGATATTACTTTGCTGACAAAGGCCCATATAGTCAAAGCTATGGTTTTTTCCAGTAGTCATGTATGGATGTGAGAGTTGGACCATAAAGAAGGCTAATCACTGAAGAACTGATGCTTTTGAACTGTGGTGCTGGAGAAAACTCTTGAGAGTCCCTTGGACAGCAAGAAGATCAAACCAGTCAATCTTAAAGGAAATCAGTTCTAAATATTCATTGGAAGGACTAATGCTGAAACTGAAGCTCCAATACTTTGGCCACCTGATGTGAAGAACAGACTCATTTGAAAAGACCCTGATGCTGGGAAAGATTGAAGGCAGGAGGAGAAGGGGATGGCAGTGGATGAGATGGTTGGATGGCATCACCAACTCAATGGATATGAGTTTGAGCAAGCTCCAAGAGATGGTGAAGGACAGGGAAACCTGGCGTGCTGCTATCCATGGACTCACAAAGAGTTGGACATGACTGAGCAACTGATCAATATTTACTATCTCTTGGGCACATACTGAGGAATGAAACTGCTGAGTCATATGGTAATTCTATGCTTAATATTTTGAGGAATTCCCAGAATGTATTCCATGGTGGCTACAACATTTTACATTCCCACCAGCAGTGTATGAAGGTTCAATTTCTCCACATCCTGTCCCATACTTCTAATTGATAGTCTTTTTGGTTACAGCCATCCTAGTGAGAATGAAGTGTTATCTCATTGTGGTTCGAATTTAATTTGATCTGATGGCATTGAACATATTTTCATATGCTTATGGCCATTTGTATATCATCTTTGGAGAAATGTCTGTTTAGATCCTTCATCCATTTTTAAGTTGGTCTATTTGTCTTTTTAATGTTGAGATGTGAGAGTTCTTTATTTTGGATACAATTCCCTTATCAGATCTATGATTTGCAAATATTCATGAGTTGTTTTTTCACTTTCTCCATGGTGCCCTTTACAGCAAAAAGCTTTTGATTTTGATAAAGTCCAATTTATCTACTTTTTCTTCTGTAGGTTTTGTTTTTGTCATGATATTGAATAAAGCATTGCTTAATTCAAGGTCATGATGATTTGAGCCTATGCTTTCTCACCCAGGTTTTATAGTTTTAAGTTTTACAATTAGGTCTTTAATCCATTTTGACTTAATTTTTGTAAGTGTGTGAATTAGGGGCCTTGCCTTAAGAAAGATAAAAGGGCAGAAGTTGAGAGAATTGAGAATTAGATAAAACCATCCACTCCCTATGGTAATGGTTGTGGTCTAGTCCAGACTACATGCAAAATTCACATATGCATGTAGCTAATTTTTTCTGCCTATACCAAGCCATTCATTCTTACCCTCTTTCTGTGAAGAAGGGGAGCAGTTTCGATGTAACACAGAATAGAAAGTAGGATATATTTTCTTCAAGGATCATGGGAAATCAGTGGCGGAGTCAAAATCAGGCAAAGATCATTGACTTTCAGGCCTCAGTCCCACCTTGTGGCAAGAAGACCCCTACCGTCTGCTTTCCTTCCTTCAATTTAGTATCAAGACCCTCTAGTTGCAACCCACCAGAGATGGTATTTCTCAGCCTTCGTTTAGCTAGGTGTGGCCATGTGACTAGCGTTAGCTAACAGAGTGCCAGATAAGGTGATCTACTTCTGGGTTATATTTTTTTAAAAAAGAACTGTCTTGCCCTCTACTTCCTCTCTCTTCTCATCTTTTCAGGTCAGACCTCAGACATGGTGCTAGTACACTATTTTTAATCACATGTTTGAAGAATACATACCAGAACAGTTGGTTCTCAACTGTGACTGGGTAGTAGAATTATCTGGGGAGCTCTAATAAAAAGCTTGTGTTTGGACCCCATCCCAGAGATTCTAAGGCTCAGATGGTAAAGCGTCTGCCTATAATGCAGCAGACCTGGGTTCAATCCCTGGGTCAGGAAGATCTCCTGGAGAAGGAAATGGCAACCCACTCCAGTATTCTTGCCTGGAAAATTGCATGGACAGAGGAGCCTGGGAGGCTACAGTCCATGGGATTGCAAACAGTTAGACATGACAGAGCGACTTCACTTTCACTTTCCAGAGATTCTGATGTAATTGGTTGAAGATGCTACCTTGGCATCATGATGTTAAAAGCTTCCCAGATGAATCTAATACCTGGACAAGTTTAAAACCTTTATCACAGGGCAGTGGTCTGTAAACTTTAGCATGCATCAGCAACAACTGGAGGACCCATCAAAACTCAATTTTTCTGAGGCACCACTCTTAGGTGTCTGATTAGGTCTACCTGGGATAAAACCCAAGAATTTGTATTTTTGACAAGTTCCCAGGTGATGCTGCTGTACTGGACATACTTAAAGAACCTATAGAAATTTCAAAGCAGCAAGACAGACGGAAACTGAGTCCCAGCAGCAGGATGGTCTGTTTTCCCTAAACCACTTGCCTCCCCTATACTATTACTTGAAAAAGAAATAAGTTTATTCCGAACCACAATAGCAGCTTAGCCTGTATCCTAACTAATACATATCCCTTGGATCACAGTGATTCAACAGGAAGGAAAATAAAGGCATAGCATTTTTTTCTCATTTCATGCAATTGAAATCCTCGAGGCTTTAGAGAGATTTTCCTATGAGAGAAGGATGGCTTGCAACACTGCACTGTTTACAACAGAATCTTTTTTTTTTTTTGTGGTTAATTGGTGAATACAATCCAGAATTCTATTCTGGCAGCACTGTTGAGGCTGGAAGGATTATGATCCAAGTAGGTAGTTAAGTTACTTTCCCCATTTAAGTCCCAGTCATAGGTGGGTGACCCAAGCATTCCATGCAAATCTCCATGTGTCCAAACCATAGCAACAATTTTGAAAGATGTAGAAAACCTTTCTAAATAGCACAGAGGTTGTAGATCCATTTTTTTCTCTCTCCTCCCCTGTTCATGCACTAATACAAAGGGAACCTACAGCGCTCCATCTCTTTCCACTTAATTTTCTTAAGAAGACCTTGGCTGTTTATGGCGCCAACCTGAATACCAACTAATGAAACCAACTAAAGAGGCTTGGGCATTTGTTGGGCCAAGAGTGAAGCTGGTAGGAGCTCACCTACTGGGAAATAAGTTTCAATCCCAAGCTCTTTCTGGTAGAACTCTCTGCTGGTACATAATTCTTTCCTGAAAATTCATAGTATTAAAAGGGGTGGTCGGTGGGATCGGATGGCTGCAAAATAGAAACCCATGAGTAGAGAAAAGGAAGGAACTCACGTACCTTACAAACTGGCTGAATAAGGCGGTCGTGTTCCGGATGATCCGAGCAGCCTGGGACTCCTCACGCTGGCATCGCTGAAGTGTTAACCCATCATCCATGTGGCCTTCCTGATGGAGTATGACCTATCCCAGGGCCAAGGACACCAGGGCCAGGTTACATTGGACAGTTAATGTTTTTTGCAGTATTTTCCTCATCCCTTGTATTCCTTCAATGGACCAAGTTCCCCTGCGTTCATTTTGAAAGTGGGACATTAACAAAGTTATTTGCCCATACACCCTATTACTGACATATGATTCATTCCTGAGACACAGTGCTTTGATGAAAACAAAATTTTATGTGCCACTATGGTTTGAGGTACAATAAATTCCTTGGGCCTGGATGGCCAATTTGAATGGGTGAAAACAAGTTTTATGATAGATTTTTTTCTCTTAAAAAGAACACAAAAACTAATCTCTGGAAATGAGAAAAATCACTACGTTCAGAGCCTTTTTCTCCAGAGATAAACCAAGGAAGTAGAAAGATAAGTTAAAGTAAAATCCTCTAAAACTTTCTACTGGGATGAGGTGTGACTTTCTCTCCTGAAGGATGGCTACACTGGGTTGGTTGACTGGAACCAGGGAAGCAGCCTGAGACAGTAGTTTGCTTCTCATGGAGCTAGAGAGAGGGGTTGAAAGCATGGGCTTAGGTACCAGCCAACCTGACATCTAACTCTTCTAAGTCACTTCTCAGCAGTGTGACTTTCAGCAAATTATTTAACCTCTCTCTGCTCTGACTTCACCATCTGCAGGTAGACTTACTTTAGTGGTTTGTTTGGAAGACTAGATGATTTACATGTCATTCATTTAGCATGTTACCTACAATATAAAAGGTATTAAATGAATATTTGTTATAAGGGACAGCATATTACGGATCTCAGATCAGTTGTTAGGAAGTTAAGTACACTTATTGCTCACCAATGACATCATGATACATTTTTTTTTTTTTCTAAATGGGGCTAGCAGCTTTTGGTGTGGAGGTCAGTGCTTTTTTTCCTCTTGAAAGGGCCAACCAAATATGTGTGGTTATTAACTGGGATGGTTTGACCCTGATTCAGGTCAGGGTCAAATTCTGATTCAACTTCCTGGCATGGCTTCCGCTTGATGTGAGTAAGTGAATGGGGCATATCTGTAGGTCCTAGGGAGGTGGGGTGGGAGTCAGTCAGTAAATATGTCAATTAAACAAAACATGTGGCTCCAAAAAATATCTTTAGAATAAGGATTTTTGGTATCTCTCATTTTTAGCACAAATAAACAACCTATTTCCTCCTTTCCAGGTGAAAATCTCTCATTTTGTATTCTTCTGAAAATGCACCCTGATTTAATGAATTCACCCAGGAAGAAGCATGCTGGCTTGCATAAATTTATGTTCATTTTTGAAGAGACCTGTATCTCATCTATATACCGTAGCTTAAGCATTAGCAAAGGATGCCCTTACTATTGGATTTCACCAACTCTTTCAAAACATTACTTTGAGATTCCCAGCAACTGCTTATCAATGGTGCATTTAGATTTGGCAATACATCTCACTAGGTTTACTCTGGCCTTAATCCCAGCTTTTGGGTCCCTAAAGACCCACCTCCTTATGTTTTGCTCGTTCAGATAACACATTCAAACCGGCCAGTCAAACAAGAATGTAATGAGAAATGGGGGAAATGCAGCTGTTAGAACGTTGTTATTATGTGTCCTATTGATCGCTGCAGCTCAGGTCCTAAGGTCCTTTTTTTTCCTGGAGGAATTCCATAACTGACATCAGAAAGCAGAAGCCGAAGATGGTAATGGAAAGAGAGTGCTTCCTTAAAGGTGAGTTACCATTCATCAGGTTTCTCACTATGTCTATTTCCCACTGGTTTTTCTTTTTCTTTCTTTTTTTTTTTTGGCACACAACCAATACATGATAATTTTTATTACAGTAAAAACCTGGGTGCGTATTTTTTGGGTTAATCTTAGACAAAGCTTGATTTTCTTACACCAGTGGCAGAAAAGTCCCAGACACTTGTTCTCTCAATTTAACATCAACTGTGACCAAGTTCCTCCTAAGACTTTAGTCAGTTATCCACGGTTTTATTGTGGTTCCTCCAAGTCTCGTCTCCAAGTGAAGTGAAGTGAAGTCGCTCAGTCGTGTCCGACTCTTTGTGACCCCATGGACTGTAGCCCACCAGGCTCCTCCGTCCATGAGATTCTCCAGGCAAGAATACTGGAGTGGGTTGCCATTTCCTTCTCCACCCACTGGTTTTTCTAAATTCCTATTTTGTTTTTAAAACAATTAACAAGATTGGACATCCTTTGTATTTTTAGAGGAGAACTTAACTTGTTCTTCAGGAAATGGAGCTGGGAAACCCTGACAAAGGCTTAGCATTATGGCATCATTTAGAGAGAGTTTCTGAAAGCATCTCCCAAATCCACATTCCAGCAGTTAAATGGACTTAATGGACTATGGTCCCAGAAGAAAAAGGCAGGGACAGGCACAATAAACCAACATCACAAACTGGGGTCTCCCCTAGTTGACAGGGTCCTTCAAGTGTGTCCCCACCTATCCAGAGTTAGAGCCCAGATCTACAAATTCTACTCTATTTCAATATCATCTTTATCTTAGTAGGTGTGGAAAATTGTGGAAACTCTAGATGATATTATCATACTCTTCAGAGGATTGCATTTTCTCCTGATAGGTTGTTAGGGGAGATGATCAGATTTTGGCATCTATTTTCCATTTGCCCTTACTCCTGGGGTAGAGCCCTTATTTGGAACTCAATTGAAAGTCTACTGTATGTTCAAGGCCATTCCAGCCCAAGGGACTTTGCACCCCAACCTCTGTCTCCCTAGTACTGTCACACTGTTCACATCTCTGCTTTGCTCTTCTCCACCACAGAGAAATATCCTTTTCTGTTTGCCATCTTAGCTTTATACCCTATTCATGGTCAGCTTAAGATACTGGGAGAAACTGCACTTAGAATTTCAAGTTCATGCTTCTACAGCTTCTTCCACTCTGGAATATGGTCCCGTAAGTCCCAGAAACCTCTGCTGACCTTACCACAAATATGGCTCTCCAACCCATAGAACTGGTGATCCCATTCCTTACGTGATAACTCAGCAAGACACTGAGGCCAAAGTGGTGATAGAGCAGGAACTCACTTTAGTGCACTTCCATTCTCGTGGGATCTTCAGCACTCACGTCCTGGGTGCCTTGCTGTTGAAACCTTCAGATGGTTTATTTGTTTCCATGTTTAGTCCAGCCTTTACAATTGTTGGCAGAGGAAGGGCTGGGCTCATACAAGCAGTCTTTGTGGCCTCGTATTCTATTTTCTACAAGCGAGTCTCTGTGGCCTCGTATTCTGTTTTCTATCTCCTTTTCATAATTTTCCCTTTTCCTCGTAAGTTTTACTTTGCACAAAAATAAGCTATTACCTTATGAGTTCCTCCCAACCTCCTTTCTTACAATAATCAGCATTCTGGGAAATTTTTCATCACCTCCATATTAGGCTGACCTATACAAACTACAGTGTACAATGTTTCCTAGAACCTTATCATGGGACTCCTTGACTATCCAGACCTGTGTTTTGTAAGGGCTTTTTTTTTTTTTTTTAAAGCACGCCTTGAGCATCTATTTCCTGGTTCCTATCAAAAGAAACCCTATTATGGCAGTTGACTTTCTGGAAAAAAAATGATGTTCTGTGTATTTAAGCCAGATTTCCCACTGTCACAGGCTGTGACAGGTCACTGAGATCTGGATCCATTCTCTGTGGATATAGTATCATTCAACAGTATCTCATCTTTCTGCATGTTGGTTCCTGTATGCTTGTTATCATGCAATCTGCATCTCTCTGTAGGGATTCTATTTAGTCTGTATATTATGAAAACTGCATAGTAACTCAATTATCCACTTAAATGAAAGGAGCAATGATGTGGATAATCCCCAAACAGCATACCACTAAAAGTCATTTAGTACAGGTTTTAGAGCACAAGGAACATATTCTATCCCCTCTTCACAGATTTGTCATCTATTTAACTTTTTCTTTTCCACAATGAATATGAAGTCAGAGTAACCACACTAGGCTACACACTCTGTCACAGAAATAATTCTTCAGAATAGTAAGAATTTTTGTTTAGTTGTTGTGTCCAACTCTTTTGCGACCCCTTGGACTTGTAGCCTGCCAGTCCCTTCTGTCCATGGAATTCTAGAGGCAAAAATACTGGAATGGGTTGTCATTTCCTTCTCCAGGGGATCTTCCTGACCTAGGAATCGAACCCACACCTGCATTGGCAGGCTGATTCTTTGCCATTGAGCCATCTGGGAAGCTAAGAAGTAAAAATCCATCATGCCCACCTTATTCCCACAATCACTTCTCATGCCTAGTTGCTTCCAGCCTGTCTGATCCCTTACCTTTCTTTTCAGAGGTCCCAGGCGGGATGTCTTGGCATCTTGTGCTTTGTAGGTCACCCACAGACCACTGGCTATATGTTGGACAAAGCAGACAGAGTCTCCGTACTTGATTTCTGGGACTCCCATGCCTTCTATATCTCGCTTGTGACTGGAATCCAATTTCTCCTTGATTTCCTATTTCACAGAAAATGAAACAAACGTAGGCATGTCTGATTAAATAGAAATGCAATGTATAAAACAGGTCACTGGTGCAGAATTTGTAAGTCAAGGAACCGATTACCAGGATAATCATGATGTGCCTGTCCAAGCCAGGATTTTAGAAAGGCTTGCTTCCCTTATTTGCTGCTAATTGTAAAATCAATGGATTTCATGTTTTGGCTATGTTAGTGATTATTTATATCCATGGGAAATGGAGGCAGCCTATAGGGTCTCTCTTTGGTTCTGGTTTTATATAATTTTCCATTATGTTTTTTTTTTTACTTTTCCTTATCCTGACTTAGGTACCTTAATGAAAGTGAAAGTAAAGTGAAAGTGAAGTTGCTCAGTCGTGCTCTTTGCGACCCCGTGGACTGTAGCCTACCAGGCTCCTCCGTCCATGGGATTCTCCAGGCAAGAATACTGGAGTGGGTTACCATTTCCTTCTCCAGGGGATCTTCCCAACCCAGGGATTGAACCCGGGTCTCCTGCATTGGAGGCAGATGCTTTAACCTCTGAGCCACCAGGGAAGCCCAGATACCTTAATAACTCACCGTTAATAGCCAAATAACTTATTTTCAGCAAGTTGTACCTTCTATGATTTTAATAGTTATACAAAAGCCTTCATTTGGGGCTTTAAATATATCTGTTAAAATCATAAAAATATCTTTTCTAGAAATCAGCAGAGGAAACAGACTCTTGCAGCAGGAAGAGGGCTACTGTGCCTTAAGTCTAATGCAGTAATTGTTGTGTTAGCTTCTTTTATATTTTTAGTTTCTTTTTTAAAAAATACTTATTTATTTGGCTGTGCTGGGTCTTAGTTGCACATGTGGGATCTTTGATCTTCGTTGGGGCATATGGGATCTAGTTCCCTGACCAGGGATTGAACCCGGGGCTTCCTGCATTGGGAGCATGGAGTCTTAGCCACTGATCCACCAGGGAAGCCCAATGTTAGTTCTTTATGGCCTCCTCAGCTGTGTGTTGCAGTCAGTGGGTTTCATTCTTCAATTGCCACTGTTTCACAAAACTCCCTGCTAGTATGGGAAAGGGAATTTCTGTGTACCAGGTGTGTATCCTCCCTTTGTGCATCAAGTATCCATTGTTTCATAGAATAAATCTTGTTGACCACTCCCCTATGGAGAAATTTAGGGCACAACCTAAGACGCCTATCACAGTGAGTCAAGTAGTAGTCTAGTAACTCTGTCTCCCTCCTCATTAATCAGGGCCTCTGAATGGCCCTATCCTATTTCCATTTCTTCTCTACATCTTGCGTTAAATTGCTCATTTGTAAAAGCCATTAGCTAGGCACATTTTAAATTTTTCACAGAATAAAAATGCAGCATGCTGTGTCCTCTGCTTGTGTCAACCTTACTCTCATTCTTAATGATGGAACGACAGGAGCATAGGCATTGAGCTCTTTCCATGTGCAAGGCAGGGCTCTAAGTTTGTTACATATGCCAGCTCTTCATAATGGCCTCTGATGTAGCTACAAATATTCCAGTTTTACAGAGGAGAAAATGAAGGAACAGAGAAACAAATAGCTTATCCACAGTCACTCAAGAAGTAGTGAAAGAGGAAGAGTTAAACCAGGAAGTCTGATTCCAGAGACTATGCTCTTCCCATGGCCCCAAACTCCTTTACACCCTTGAATACCCTGCTGAGGTGTTACCTTCTTTGTGAAGGTAGAGTTAATCTCTCCTACTGTATTTCTCCAGCAGAGTCCCATCCCTCCATTGAGTACTTAACAAACCATAATGTAAATATGCTCTTTTATATGATGTTTTCCTTTTGCCAGGCTATGAGAATGAAGGATTTGGGCCAGATGATTGTTAGTTTTGGATTCCTAATACAAAGCTGCCGTCCATGGGGGTCACAAAGAGTCAGACAGGACTTAGCAATGGAACGATAATGCAGAGAATCCACACCTATCAATTATTTAATAAACATATGTTGAAGGAACAAATGTATACAACTGAGTCATTTTTCTTTCAAATGTGTATTTTTTCATTTCGGCTCTTATTTCTTTCCTTCAAACTCTCAAGCAAAATTAGTTATTTTGCACACATTTATAGGATCATTTTGAGCGATATTAATACACTGCAAGAACGTTCTTATTTTAAGCATATGTTGAAACACTGGTTGGATTGTTCAAGATGACATTTCTCAAAACGAACATTTCCAAAGGAAAATATTTCTCATTTTATAACAAAGTCGATGGGAAAACAGAATTTGATATTTAAGGATTTATCCACAGGCAAGTGGTCAAGAATGCATTTATTCTATAAAATAATGGATACTTCGTTTTCATTTCAAAAATATCCATAGCAGTATAGACACTCAAACCAATAGATATAATTAAAATATGCCAAAGGTTTCATCTCTTATTCTCTAACCAAAGACAATGCAGCAAAATAAAAATATTATACACTACAACTGTTAAGTATGAATAATTACGGTGATTACCAAGAGCTCATAGTTAAAATAGCACATATTCCCGAATGATGAGTGATTATGATCATTTCACTTGTTTTATCACTTTTCATTGATTTAAATATTACTTTGCCAAAATAAATACTAAGATTTGTTTTTTAGAGTCTCTAAAATAAACGGATCATTATTGATAATAGAATAGACTGTCTCTCTGTGTCTTTGCTTTTGCAAAACGGCATCAACTCCCAAAGTTCTATGGCCAGTATTGTTGGGACTGCTTCTAATTTAAAGAAAAACAGGAGCAACAAAAATGAAAACCAAAGTATACAAACAAACCAACACTGAAGCCAACTCTACCCACAACTACACAACAATGACACAGTTTCAAGAAATGAGAGCATCCTGAGACACAGAAGCTGGACTTGGCTGATCACAGGTGGGTGAGCTTCTGACTTAAGTCATGAACGAATGTTCTACCCTCTGTCTTCATTTGAATGTGGCCCAGATGTATTTACTCTATGGCTGGAACCTTCCTCTATGGAATCTTCCTATGGGAACCTTCCCATATGATAGGGGTCTTTTGATCACTCCCTTTCAGTAACTCCCCAATTCCTATAGAACACAATTCTCATCTCTAAAGTTCTTATATGCCACATGCTTTAGCCAAACTGGATTATGTTTGTGTGTTATATCAAGTATTCCCTCCCTCAGGGCCTTTACTGACATTACTCTCCTTGCTCGGAATGCCTCTACTTCATCTCTGCATTTTTACATCTCATCCATCAGCCTTTCCCAGATCCAACTGTGCGTGTCCTCTAATTTCATGGCACCTCCCTTGCTCTCTCTCAAGGCTCTTTACCATCTTCTGTGATAGGAATCTTTTGCTGGTAGACTTCCTATCCCCTGCCTGGTTGGAAATCCTCCAAGGGCAAGACTGAGGTTTGTTGGTCTTTACATTTCACACTAAGCTCTGCTAGGCTGCAAATAATTTGTTCTTTATTGGTCAGTGGGCATCAATTTATCTGTGTATCTGCATCAACCTTCCATATCTTAGATGATGAGAGGATTCTAAGAAGGAACAGGTTACTTGGCCCTAACCATGTGTTGAAGGGAATAATCATCATTATCCCTTGTCTCCACTGAGAGTTTATAAGAAAATGGTTGTGACCACGTAACAATTGTCACATAAACACGTATTTAGATGATAAGTTGCTGCTCTCCAGATTGATTTAAAATTTCTGGGACAGGAAAGGCAACTGGAACAAGTATTTATTTAATGCCTACTTTGAGCAAAGCATTTTTGCCAAGTACTTTATAATGACAACACCATCATTTGAATTTACCAAGGGCCTACACAGTGATATGTATTATACATGACACTTTAAAAACATTTTCTCTAAACCTTTCACTGGACCTGCTGTTTTTATTTCTCCTATTTTATAGATGATAAAACTGAGGCTTGCAGAGTTGGAGCAATTTGTTCAAAGCCCTATAGCTTGTAAGTAATGAAAGGGAATGCAAAACCAAGTGTAAATCCAAAGCCTGTTAGTCATTTGGTCATAACTTTTTGAATGGTAACCATCAGCACAGTTAAGCATTGATTATATTAATGTTTTAGGTATTAGGATGCTGTTACAAAGAAGTTGAAAATACATGTTATTATTGTATGAAAAATAACTCTGGGTTCTAATGTATAAGCTTTAGGAGTCACACACACAAACCACTAATGACAACAAAGTGATATACTGAAGGTGCAACTGGAATTTGGAAGAGAGAAAAATTCACCGTGCCTGGGGACTTCAGGATGCTTTTATACCAATTGCTGCTTGATGTGAGCATGGCCAGGGGAAAGAGGAGAGATGAGGAATATGGAAGGGGACAACATTGTAGTAAGATAGGGGTAGTGTGGCAGGGAGGATGGTGAAGTCCAGAAAAGACCTGAACAACAAGGACTCTGACTTTATCCTACAGGTGCATGTTTCTCAAACTCACGCTGTTTACAGACTTTCTGTGGGAAAAGAGGACTTCCGACAGTACTGTATTTTCTTTCAGGAGGTAAAGGGAATGTTAGGATAGCATAAACTAGATTGTTATGAGTTTTACAGTAAAAGACAAAGAAGAACAAGAGGAACCAAAACAACCTATTCAACTGTTTAACATAGCATTTTAAATCTTTTTCATAAATCATTGTTTGGAACACCTCTTGGGAAAAGCTATTGCAGGTAATGGGAATCCACTGAGAATTTTAAGCAGGGAAAACACAAGGGTTGTATTTTAGAACAATTGTTCCAGCCACAAGGTAAATGATGGGTTGAAAAGAAATGCAGACACAGAGACAGACCAGTTTTTGCTATGGTAATAGAAATCTAGCATGATATTTGGAACAGAGTAGGTCCTAATTCATGCTTATTACTTAGATAGGAATTTGTTGAACTTGACATATTTAAGCCACCTATGTCCACAGAGGACAAGATAGTAGTTTTTCACAGACAGGAAGCAACCAAAAAAGATTCAGAGGAAAGGGAAACATGGGAAGATGGGCCTCATTCATGGATGCTGGAGTCAGCCACCAACACAGTGCTGGTCAGATCACTGCTTCCTAAAACTCCCAGGACTAACTCTCAGAAATTACCTTTAGGTTCACTTTCCCACCAATATAGTCCCCCTTTGAAATTCTGATTTCAAGTGGGAGGTCTTAGAATGGCCTTAAAAAAATTGCACACTGCAGGACGCTGCTAGGAGCCTGACTGGCCCCAAGGCTGGCTGCAGGGCCTCTGCTGGTGGGAGGCCAAGGACAGCCCTCCGCTGTTTCCAGCATGCCAGGGGAGCGGGCTTGTCTGTCTCATCAGGGAAGGTGAGGTCCTGAGCAGGTGACTGTGCTGGGCTCTTTCCTCCTCTTTCTCGTCAGTCCCTCTCTACACAATCACCTTCAGGTAAGCAGCACTCCTGCCATTTCGTGGATAAGGAAACAGTCTCTTAGGTCATCTTCCTCGTCTCACAAGAGTCCTTCAAGACACACTTCTTCACTCCTGCTTTTTGTTTGTTTGTTTTGCTTTTACAATCAGGGACAGGAAGGCTAAACAGCAAAGGCAGAGCCAGGATCCAAACCCAGGTTTCTTCTAACTCCAAAGTTCAAGGCTCTTCTTGACTACCTCTCTGTCTGGCCCATGTGCAACAATTAAGATTTGGGAAATTGTTGGTTTAAATTTTTAAAATGCTTTGTAGATTTCATTTAAAATGAAACTGCAGGGACTGCCCTGGCAGTCCAGTGGTTAAGAATCCGCCTGCCAATGCAGGGTACATGAGTTTGATCCCTGGTCCGGGAAGATCCCACATGCCATGGACCAACTAAGCCCATGTGCCACAACTACTGAGTCTGTGCTCTAGAGCCTGAGAATCCCACCACAGAGCCCAGGGGCTGTAACTACTATAGCCCATGTGCCGAGAGCCTGTGCTCTGCAAGAGGAGAAGCTACCACAATGGGAAGCCCATGCGCAGCAATGAAGACCCAGCACAACCAAAAATAAATACCTAAAAACAACTGAAACTGCAGGAAGTGGTGGTGTCTGGGGACGACTGAATCTCAAGGTCCATGTCTTGTTCTTTCCCCTTCCCTCCATACCCTCTCTTTCCCCAACTGAGAACTTGCAGAGCAAGCAAGGGGACAGGTACAAACAGCACTGCATCAGTGCCCATGATTTCACAGAGGGATACGCTGTGAACCCAACTGCCCTCTTGTTTCCGGTGGGACCGCTGAGGTTAAAGAGTAGAAGAGGATCCGGTCTACAAGCATGCTTTCTGCACACAGCAGAGCGCGCAGTGGGCAGTTTTTAAAGGGAGTATCATTTTTGGTGAAGAACACAGACCCCAGGATATAGCAGACAGCATTTGACAAATGTTGACTGAATTGAATTGTTTTTATACACTGAGAAAAAATTTTCTCTGAGAACAGTGATAGCTCTCTGTCTTTCTGTAATAAAGGAGGCAAAATTTGAGATTCTATCTCAATCATTCCAGACTTATGGTAGAGTCATTAAAAACATAGCTAAAAAGTGATTGGCTTCATATAATAAGACTTGCTTTAATATTATTAATTCATCCTTCCCCGAAAGGAACTGAGTGTTATAAACTGACCTGGAGACATGACATCTAAATAGACAGCACTGCTGCGCCAGAGTAAATATTAAATTACATTACCCGACAATCCTTGGGGAATGGCCTTGCAATGTCAAAACCATGGGAAAATGATGCGAAATCAAGTTCACAGAAATTTGACTTCAATGTTCAAATTAATGAATCTCTCTCCTTGAATGTTTGCAGGGTTGTGTTGTGATTGAAAATGATTACACAATGACTATAAAATTCTATGAAGAGGATGGAGGTTAAATTGGAAAGGATCTCACTGTACAACCACACTTAATGGAACCTTTCGGCACGTGATATTCAAACTTACTACACGCTCCACTCTGTGTGGGGTGCAGAGGTGCAGAAAAGGCGGGGGGAGGGATGTGTGCTCCTTGTCATTTAGGGGCTCCCAGTCAAGTGAGTGATGGCTATAACGGAGTCATGAAAAGGGCCCTTCTGGAGGAGCGGGGAAAGGCCTTCTTCCCATGAGGGGTGCTTGACACTTGTCTGAAGAATGAGGAGGAGTTTGCTGATTATGGTACATGGAGGGTTAAAAGGTATTCTAGCTACAGGTTTAGCTGTGAGAAAAGACACCATGTTCAAACGAATGTACTTAGTTTGTTAGAGTTCAAGGCAAGCATGAGCTGGTGGCCAGAGATATTGTGGCAGGGTAGGCAGGGGTTGGCTCTTAAAGTCTTCACTGAATTTGTTACAATACTGTTTCTATTTAATGTTTTTGGTTTTTTGGCTTGGAGGTATGTGAGATCTTAGCTCCCTAAGTAGAGATCCACCTGGAACCCTCTGCACTGGAAAGAGAAGTCTTAACCACGGGACTGCCAGGGAAGTCCCCAGGGGTCAGCTCGTAGGGCATCTTTCACAACAGACTTCAAATGAGGTGCAACTAGAATAAGAATTGTGTTCAAGGTTCCACAGAGGGTAGATGGGAGTCAAGGCCAGCTCTAGGTGACCTGGGACCCATGCTCTATCTGACACCCTACTCCTTCCAGATTGAGGGAACAGGTGCAAGGCTGTAATTCAGAGCCCTCAACAACTTCCAGACCCCCACTTCGATTTGGATCTCCTGGTGAAGGAGAGGAGTGCAAGCTCTGACCAAGATCCCTTTCTGCTCAGTCACACAGTTTGCTCAGAGACCACAGTTTGATTCCATTTGAACCAAGCAACACTGCAGCCGATGCTCGACTTTGACCCCTTCTAGTAAGGCTCAGTCATGTCCCTGTCCTGTCCTGTGGGTACAAGATTCACATGGATACCTGCCATCCTCCTCGTAAGGGCATCTTGCTGAGGATGTGAACACATACCTGCAGCTGTCTCCAGGCCCCCTATCACGTAGTCATAGCTGTCATGGGTTAACGCAACTTAATGTTTCATGGGGTGGGAAGCCCACCACTGCCAATAACTCACAGCCCAGCTCACCAACGTCCTCCTAGAAATGTAGGAGCCTAAATGGTGCTCCTTCCAGGAGTCTCTTCTCTTGTTTTCCAGGTTCTCCAGCATACAGAGAAGATCAGATAAATGCCCCCACTCAATCTCGTTCACAGAGGCAAAAGGAACACACTATCTCCCCCTCTCAGCCTTCCCAGTGAGTCTCCCCAACGCCTGTGCCACCTCTCAGAACCTGATCCACTATTTCAGACAACTTTCTGCTGTCTGCTCCCTCGCCTAACACTGGTAGAGCCCAGAGCTAGTAAGACAATGCAGCACCTTCCTGCTGTTGAAAACCAGAGCCAACTAATCCCTCTGCTGGGGAGCATCACTCTTCCCCAGGGAGGGGAAGCACAGTGGAGAGTATATTTAAGGCAGAGAGCCTGTGCCAAGCATGATAAAAAGACATTTACTGGGACTTCCCTGGTGGTCCAGTAGATAAGAATCCACCTGCCAATGTAGGGGACATGGGTTCGATTCCTGGTCCGGGAAGATTTCACATGTTGTGGGCCAAGTAAGGAGTGCACTGCAACTACTGAAGCCCATGCTCCTCAACGAGAAGCTCCCGCAGTGCAACTAGAGAGTAGCCCTCCGCTCATCACAACTAGAGAAAGCCAGCACATAGCCGTGATGACCCAGTGCAGCCAAAAATAAAATAAATTTTAAAAAGGCATTTGCTGAGGAGGAGTCTGGAGGCCCAGAGAAATCAAGGCACCTCTAGAGTTCTCCCCCATGAGCTCTTCAGATTGCTGATGACAGAACTACGGGCTCCTGCATGTTCTTCCTTCCCGTGCAGCTTCACGGCTAAGATGCCCAATGCCTTGCCCACACAATATCCCAAGGAAGCCCAGATCTCCTGGGGGAAGCAGCCTTACCTTGATCAGACAGGGAGACTAGGACATTTTAATTTCAGTTTCTTTCAGATTAAAATAGAGGTAACTGGGCTGAATACTGCTGCACTGAGAGTTATTTAAACCTCCAACACCGTGACGCCAATGAAATGCAAGCGCATAGGACAATGTGACTCATGGGCGACTTTCTGTCCAGCCCGGCCATGTGGGCAGCCCCTGGTACCACGATGCCTTTCAGCCATCCGCTGCTGGCCTCC